>NC_064871.1:49745536-49825536 GCF_943734695.1 Anopheles maculipalpis | reverse complement strand
TACGTTTCAAAGAAAATATTCCAAGTTCCAAGTTCCACAGTAAAATAGGAAATTTACGTCCAAACAATTGAAGGGTAGCCCGTAGCGATCCGGGCTTTAACCTGTTGAATTGCTCATGCTTGGAGTATAGTATCATAGTAGAGCAATATTTTGGGTTATTCTAACATATACTTGGAGGAGACTCTTTGGTCTAGCAAAACAGTCCCGTGGTAGTTATTGTCGGAGGACGAAATTCATGACCTAAGTTCCAGCGTCGTCTTAAGAATGATATTCATAAAAATCGAATTGGATCGAATTGGAGGTTCAACTCAGTGGGGACTGACCCCGTAGTGGGGACTGACTATCCAACCATGTGGTATCCGGTAGTATAGTAAGCCATTCAATGGCCGGCATGACCTCAGAGATCGTTTAGCCAAGGAGAAAAATCGAAAACTTCAATTTCCTTCCCGTACCATTTTTGCCAATAATTTTCCCTGCTGCACCCGGTAAATTTGGATTTTTTTGTCATCTTTCTCTACCGTCTACGTACGGCAAACGAATCGAAAAGTGGCAGAGCCATCGCATTAAAGAGCATTTCCTTTCAAGACTTCACAATACACAATTCCACAACTTCACAACAAACGGTGAAAACAAAGTTTTCACCGTTTGTTTCGCGCAAAGTCGAGACGAAACGAAAGATGGCTCCTGCTTCCGTGCTAGTGTGGCAGAAACTTAGGACTGTGTACGTAACTGAGTACGAAACGAGTTGGCTGTCTTCTTTATTCGTTCCAAAAACGCAGAAGATGCCATCTATATTGCCTTGTTTATGGAGTGTAGTTTGATGAATGTGTGTGTGTTTGTGTGAGTGTATGTGTGCATTGATGTAGTTGTAGTTAAGTATCCTGTAAATCATAAATCTCAAATATTATTTCTCTTGCTCGAAGAGGTCATCAACCGGCGGGTGCATAGGTATAAAGGGGCACAACCCGTTCTGTGAATGTTGCCTGCGTACTAACTCTGCGCTGGATTTGGTAGTACAGGGGTCCCTAGCTCCCTACAACCCGGTTGACTCCTCCTCGTGTTGGCTGCCTGTGTGTGGTTGGTAGTGGTTTGAAGTAGTATTTAGTAGTTCCTTGTTTGTGGGTACATGCAATAACTAACCGAAAACCAGTTTCTCCGAACAAAAAGTTTGAACAACAAAAGGAAAATCAACGATATTTTTTTTCTCCCTCCCTATAAATATCTCTCACTTTCGCTATATCTGTACTTATAGCCCCCAACCTGTATCGCCCCGCCATCCTTTGGAGGAGAAGAAGGCGACACAGGCCGTTGGCTTGATCTGCCGGAAATGTAACTCAAAAACGATACCATTTGTGGCATAGATACAACGAAATGTGCCAGTTGCGATTGTGACCAACAATTTCTTGACCACAATCTATTTGTAATTTGTTCCGGGTTTTGGGGGTTTTTTTTCCTGGGGGTTTTGTTGAAGATTTTGTCTTTTTTGTTCAGCTCAGTTTTGTTCGATCTCGATTCGGTTTTTTTGTTGTCTTGTGTTGCCCGCTTAATGTGGTGCTGCTGCTGCTGCTGCTGCTTGCTCACTAACGTTGGCCTAAATAGTTTTAAATAGTTTTAGAAATAACCGCTACCATGATGTTTTTATTTTGTTATATTTAATTTTTTCTTACTTCTGATTTGGTAATGTGGTTTTTCTTCTTTCCCTCTCCGTCTTCCTCTTTTCGTTACTTTTTCTTCTTTTCTAATTACTAATATTTGATTTATCTTACTTTGGGATTTACTTTTCATGATTAAGGAATAAAATTACAATGGTTTTCTTTTGTTTTGTTCTTGTTTTCATCTTTCGTATTCGCATCTCTTTTTTTTCTCTTATACACGCTCTAGGTAGAGGCTTTGCTTTTAATTTCCCCCTCCCCAAATTCTTGCTTTTTTGCTTCGATTTGTTATAATAATCATGTGAAATTTTTACTTTCTACCTTTCTGCTTTTCTCTCTCTCTCTCTTTCTGTTGCCTGCGTGTGTATGTTTTGCCTTTTTGCGTGTGTTTTTTTCCTCCCCTTTTTAATTAAGTGTGCTACCCCTGCGCACTTGCTTTCATTCCATTAGTCCTTCTGTGACTTTTCGCTGGGTTTGCCCTTTTACAACATGTACTGTGCGGGCCTTGTTCCGGAGCAAGCTTGAGTGAGATAGTATGATACTCTTCACTCTTCATTAACCCAATAACTTTACACATTATGCTACATCCCACGGTATAAGGAAAATAAAATCATACTCATCCTCTTTAGCTTCCTCGAACACCGAGTGCGGCTGTGAAGATTTTAGATGTCCATGTTTTTGGCCTGTGATCGAAAAAAATTACTTTTGAAAAAACGGGGTAACAACTGCCGAACGTCCGTTTACAGATTGTTTTGGATTTTTAAAACACGGAAAATCAAAACCTTCCAGATTAGCTATCCGGTATGCTAGTTGTTGTTGTGTGCCAGATAGGTGCTGCCCTTCTATGGCTTTTTAATTAATATTTCTATTTGTTTCTCTTCCATTTTTTACATTTCTTTGTGTGTTCGTGTGTTGTTGTGTTTGTGTTGTTATGTGCATCTGCTGTAGTAGTACTGCAAGTGCCTGAAAAGCATTTTCCCTAGCGCTCTGGATCTTAGTACTGCAGTGCGCTTTAAGTTCTCAATAATTTCCCATTTTATTTTACATGATCCCTGATAGCTTCCATCATGATTGAATGTTAACCTATCTCGCTCTGCATTGGTTTTAAGTTTGCAGCGTTGTGAAGAGAAGGACAGCAGCCCGAAACTAACAGGTGCTTATGCTGTGTACAGTTCGATCCTACGGTTGCTTCATTTATGAGAAACTGAAAAGTTTTCTTGAATTATTTCCCGAAAATTTTATAGGAAATTTTGTGTAAAATCTTCCAAACCAGAACCCATGACGTTCTTTTTCTTGCGTCTCGTGCATTTCTGAAGAAATAAAGCAAGCAATAATCCTAAAGTTTGATATTAATGCCTGTGTGGCTGTCACGTGCGGCAGTGTGTAACGCTTCTTAGCTTGAAGATTGCAGCGTACACCATTGAAGAGAGAGATGCCACGCGCGATGTGTTGTGTTGCGTTTGTTTTGTTTCATCTGGTTTTACCCAATGACGTTCGGCCATTTATTGTTTCGAGTTTTTTTCCGTTTTTGTTTTCGTTCGTTTTACTCTTTTTCTTTAATGGTAATCAAAATATGAATCCTATTAACGTTTAAGACCTGAATTTGTTTCCCTTCTTCTTTTTTGTTGAGTTGCTTCCCTTAATATAGAACCCTTTTGCTACATTTGGTTGCTTCTGCTGGCCTTTTTTTCCACTTCCTCTACTACCGTTTTTCGACCGCTTTTAGTTTCTTGTGTTTTCTTATTGAGTTCTGTGTTTTCCTAACCGCAATATTTCACATTTAAATGTTTCTTTGTTTTCATTTTACTCGTTTTAGTTTTGTATATAAGAAAATATAAGTTAAGGCAGATTTTGGTAAAATTACACACAATGTCTTTAATACGCGTTTGTTTTCTTCTTTTCTGCGTTCTGCGCCCTTTACTTCTTTGACTGTTTTTTTTTTTGCCCAAAAGATCCATTTAAACCTGTAGCAAACGTTCTGCATGCTTTTCTTTTTTCGTTTCGTTTGCTTGCCTTTCGTTTTACGCAGTTCATACATACCTTTGTCCACAAATTCGTTACCGAGTTTTGTCTTTTTTTTTCATCCTGCGTTTGATGCGTTTTTTAAAATTGTTTCTTAATTACATTTCTTAAGATTTGTTTCACATTTTACATGTCGTTTTTTTCTTTTGTGTTAAGTTTTTTTTTTCTTTAAAGATAAGGCGCGAAGGTGCTTCAAATAAGCTTGTACTTTTTTTCGTGATATTTCTTTTTTTTATTTGCTGCTTCTTCTAATATCGTTATTTTAGACCGGAAATCCCAAAAAACATTGCCGAGAACGTGCATACTCTCTTAATCTTTTCCTTCCTTTGCTGCTACTCCTGACTGCTTTCCTTTGATCGTCTGGCTTGCTGATCTTGCATGCTTTTCTTTAGAGTCGTGTCGCTTGATTTTCTATTGTTATTATTGTTTTGCTGCTTAAATTTGTGTTTGTTGGTTTTGTTTTATTTTTTGTGAAACGTTGTCCTGGACTTACTCCCAAACAAGAGACCGGGAAGTTCTGAAACGAAACGTTTAGCCTGCTTTGTGTCTCCGGTTGGTCCACGGAACGCTTTCAGATAGTGCTTTGTTGTTTCGATGCTTTGAAGAGTTTAATTTAATTTAAAACAAACAATCTAATTGTAATGCTTGAAAAGAGTCTTAAATTAGAAGCAAGTTTTTTGGAATTGAACAAATATAATTCATAAAGATTCTAAAATCCTTTTCATTTGAAATCTTTAAGAAAAGAAGGATTTTTTCTTTATTATTATTCAAAGAAACTTTTTTAATTTATTCTCCTTCAATTTTGCGATGTTTTCTGTTCAATTTGGTTTGAAATGTTCACTTAAAAAACTTTTCACTTACTTTAACATTTTTCTGAAGATAATTTTGTTTCCATAAAGATAAAAGAAGCCTTTCTCAGTCGCATCTATGCACCTATCTGAAGCGCATGAGCTTTAGACTGCATTATTGGCATTTTTGGCTATCGTTTCTTCTAATTTTGTGTTTAAATTTTGTTTTAATTTTTTTGATAAAATTTTGTGTGAGCAAATCAACAATAATCAATGCTTTCCAGCTATTCTTCCATAAAATTTTGACGTTTTTTTTTTCGTTCGTTCTTTTTTGTATAGAATTTTGAGTATAATTTTGAACCGCATTGTAGCTTATTTTTCCTTTTCTTTTATCTTCTGCTTTCCTATTGATTTTTCTGATGTTGTTTGTCACTTCAAGGGTAAGCTTTGATTTTATGTCTCTCTTGTAAGCACCTCACCTCCGATTTGGTTGTTCTGTTCTGTTTTTGTTTTCTTGCTTTGTATTTTGTTTGCTGTTTGTTTGCTGTTTGCTTCGCTATGCCGTAGCTATTGTTTTTGCTTTTCTGTTTTTGTGCGAATTGTGTACCAGTTTTCGTTTTCGTATGGTGTTATGAACTGATTTGCTTTTAATTGCTTTTATTCCTTTGCTTGCCATTTCGTTTCGTTTTTGATGTCAAATTGGATTTTCTTCTCTCTGTTTCTTCTTTCCTGTCTGTATGTGTATTTGTGTGTAACAAACAAAAGTCTATCTAAATTTGAAACTAATCTTTTTCAATCTCCACAAACATAACACATAATAAAACACTGCACCGACAGCGCACTTTCTGGAGATGGTGCCGCCGTTGTCGTGTTTTCTTTTAAATGCCCGGTAAAGGTTTTCATATATTTATAATATACATTAATAGTTATCTGAGATAATGGTTTCCAAAATATGGCCAAAAGTGTAGCGATTAGGATCGCAATCTCTGTACGGTTTAGTTTCGTTTCGGTTTGCAATGGTTGAATATGGTTTGGTTATAAAAACAAGGTGAACTGTGACGGGCGCTGCGGGAGGGATGTTCGAGATTCCCGGCCCGCGCCGTCTAACTAAATGTCAACCCAGTTGAAAATTCCGATTTTCGTTAGAGTTGCTCAATTGCTCAATTACGTTCTTTTGATAGGTATATTAGACTGTTGTTCAATACAATATATTTATATATTCTTGCGGTTTGCTTTGAATTTTTGGTTGTTCTTATGCTTGTTTGATCTGTTGATGCATTCTCGTTTCTACACTTGATATTATTCGTGTCGATTTGCACTCATGCAAATGCATTGCATAATAAATTTCGGTTCTTGTTGTAGGGTGATGTTGAAATTAACTCATTTCTTTTAGTAGTAGTAGTAGTAGTAGCTATCTGCGTGCCCCTTTTGATGTCGAGTAGCTTTCGCAGCACGCTCTGTATGATTTGGAGCTTAATTTGAAGCTTAAAACGTTTGCCAATTACTAACGTCTATTGGAAAACTAATAAATTCTTCCTCAAATTCGCCTGTTTGCCAATTTTACGCATTTAAATCCAATCTTTTTAATTTAAATGGAATTTTCCCCTTTTTCCAATTGTTTTCCACATTTACAAATGAAACTTTTATATACTAATTTCATAAACTTTCGATCAGAACACGGAATAAAGGTGATTGGTTTTATTTTTCTTTCTCCAATGTTTGGGATTAGGTTTTCTTTTCTTTTGCACATAACGTAGCCAAAACGTTTAAAAGTTTAGCGTGCTGCCGAAGGAAATGCTCATCTTTCGTTCTATTTTTCTCGCTCTCTCTCTTTCTCTCTCTATTTTTCTTTCTAACACGTTGAATTTTCGAACGCGTCGAACGCCAATGCACGCAAAGCAGAGTACTGTGTTGTGTTGTAAACGATTTGTTTTCTTCCGTAAACTACTCAGCTGTCGAAATGTGAGTTTTCAAACGTTTCCCATGTTTTTTTGGGTCAATTTATTATTTTTTTGGTTATGTTTTGCTTCATTTCATACGTTCTCTAAATGTTTCTTCCCAAACTTGTTTTTTGCTTACTCTTTTTAAAAATATTATTCCATATACTTTCTGCACATCTTTCCGTCCGATTTTGATGGTACGCGTCACGCGTCACGTTTTAGAGTTGTTGTGTTTTTTTTCTTTCTTTTGTTTTGAGTAGTTCACTTGTTCACTCATGCTACACATTGTTCGTCGGCGCTCTATCGACTTCTTCTGCTGCTTAAAAATATATTCTTAATATGAGGTAGATTTTAGATTTCACAAAACGTCAGACCAAAAATTATAACACACTGTTGAAATGGTTTTACTTTTTTTACTCTTTACTCGCAAAACAAAAACAAACTTATATCAATTGGTGGTGCAATGTGTGTTTTGTTATGCCATGAAACACACTCGCTCGCTAGGGATACGTTATTATCACACATCGCACCATGGTGTATGTGACGCGACGCCGTTACGTTGGGCGAAAAGACTGTAAGTGCTTTTTACGGTTGTTTATCATAATACATTTAACGCAACGAAAATAATACATTTGCCCGTCGTTAGTTAGATCTGCCTGTGTACTACACTAGCATTGCCAGTTCGTGTTTCGCTTTTGCCCATCGACTGCCACATCGACTTTGATGGAGTGTGTCGTTGCTGCTCGGATGTCACTTAGTACCATGTTCGATACGAGATGATATTGAGAAGCTATTAGTTACTGTGTTGGGTTATGTGTGTTTGTTTGCTTTGTGTTTTAAGATGTGACAATGATCGTATGCATTAGATCATGTACTGACTTCAAGACTCCTCCGACAGCCTTCGATCGATTAGTCCATTTTGCTGTCTCTATGTCCCTTTCTCTCGCTCTCTCTCTCTCTATCTCTTTCACTGCTTCATTCTCCCATGTCCGGCATTGGAAACGATTGTATTGCTTTCCATCATTCAGATAGTGTTAACCAGCAGCCAGCATTAGCAGTTTTTGCTTGCTTGCTGTTCATACACTGGCCTCATAGCTGCTTCCCCTTTTTATTTCTTCCACCCCCCCTGAGTGCATCCGCCATTCGCGTCGCAACAGGGCAACATATTGAACGTCGGCGCAGGATCTGATACCCTTGGTTGTAGTTCGAGGTGCCCATTTCAGATCCTGACCAGGCGTCCGTACGTGCCTGTCACTAGTCGGTGACGGGCACCAGAAGGTAAGATGGTTTGCTTGTGTTTGCTTGTATATATTAATATATTGAAGTTTGACGAGGATAGTCTACCACCATTCGATAGCTCATATACGGGTTTTAGTTCGTTTTTTTTTTTTGTTGTAATTGTTCTGTACATGCGCGCGCTCGCGTGTGTGTGTGTGTGCATTTTCTTTCTGCTGCTTTCTTGCTTGTTTTGTACAACATATGTACGTTGCTGTTTGGTACCAGGTAGATTCAACGACTACGAACTGCCCCAGCCCGAGTGTGCGTTTGTAGTTACGGACGCAGCAGCAGCAGCAGTGCCGCTGGCCGACAGAAACGTCACAACCTAACCGTGGCTCGATCGCTGCTACGGTACGGACAATACAACGGAAAAATGGGTAATAGAGAGTGTGGATTACAAGAATTGAAGGGCTTTTGGTTAGTTTTCGGGGGGGCTGTGGGAGTGCTTTCCTAGTTTCCTATACACTGTCGAGGACCCGCTCTCCGTTTTTCCTCCTTTCTCCCTTTTGCCCTTTCCTCTCCTACACAGCCACATACACACACACACATACACTGGTCCACACTCGACAATTACGTCGGATGCTGTGACTATTGCTTGGTGAGTTTCATGTCCTTTCGCTCTTACGAAGGACGGACGTCTAGTATCGGCACTAGTACGCTACCAATTTCAAGTGTCCTGTTTGGGGATGTTGCAATGCTTTCGGTGATCGGTGGTACACTCACACTTCACAGCTACAACGATGATCTCATACAGGTGCGTACATTGCATTGTGTTGCGTGTGTGACGCACTCGAGTTTTGCTTTTATTTTGGGTTTCGGTTACTGTAATTTCCCCTGCCCAAAAGCGCCAGTGTTGGCGGGGACTGTACATTCAGTCTGTTGGTTCTGCTAGTGCTATTGATCATGCGGAATCAAATACCAGTAAACTAAAGCTTCTGTTGCGGCTGCTGCTTCGGTTTGCACAAAATCATTCCCTATTTACCACCTTTTTTGCGAGTCTTGATCTGTTTGGTTTTTGTTTGTTTGTGTCACGAGACGGAACCGGTTTTGCTGATTTGTTGTTGTGTGAGCTACTAGTGTTACTAGTAGTTTGGCCTATTTTCACTTACTTCAAATATGACGATGGTTGGAGGCAGGCTGTGATCGATACGTTTCAGAAGCAAGGATCAGAACGTCGGTTATCGATTTCATAAAACTCTCTGTTTCTCTCAGCTCTCGGCTTATTACTTGTTGGATTGATCGATGCGATGATCGTAGACTCACACACACACGCAAACACGCACATTTTGTTCTCGGTGTGTGCATGCGTGTGTGCGTTGTTTGCTTCAGCTTTTGCGTAGTATTTACAACTATGGTACAATTGGTGCTGCTATCGGACCAAAAAACAGAACTTCTGCACAGTCCTGCCGATCTGGATGATAGCAGTTGGAAATTCTATAAAGTTTAGACCTTACATGGCTATGGCTATACAAATTTGAAGGAATACAATTTCATGCTCGTTTTTGTGTTTTGTCTCTCCCACCTTCATCTTTTTTCCTCCTTGTTGGCTTACATTTGGGTTTTTGTTGTAAATGACAATCAGCCCTTTATCATTCATGGTTGTGCACATAGCGTGCGGTGTGTGTGTGTGGTTTGCATACACACACACACACACACCTGTTTCCCAACATGATGTACACACACACATTTAGTGGCTTAGTGTGGGCCAATGGAAAATGCTAGTAGAATTGATGCGAATCTTTAGCGCGCTAACACTAAATGTGGTTTGATTGGCTTGCGCACTGGCCGGTTTGCCGATTCGGCTTTGCTTGGTTTCAACACTTCAACGCACTTCGTCATCGTTCCGTCTGCACTTATTCTTCTTCTTTTTTATATTCTTCTTCTTTCGCTTTGTTTTAAACACTATTGTAAACTGTCGCTCCTCCAGTACACCCGAATTGCTTCGGTTCGGTAAAAATACTTATTGCGATCAAAAATAAGATTGTATTATGGTTGTGAAAATTGTTACATCGGTAAAAGTTCTCTGGCACTATTGTTTGAAATTATTATTGATTCTGTTGTTTTGTTTTACGTTTGCATTGTTTCATTGTTGTTTAAAGTGTAGCTATCTGGCGCACGGGATTTGCAAAGTGTCATCGCGCCACACTGCCGTCTCTGCTTTTGTTCTAATTTTTGAGATGCAATTTGGAGTTGAAGTCAATTTTGAGCATGGTGCTTCTGAAGAAACATTTAGCATTTAGTAACCGATAATACAAAAAAACTAACGACTCTTAACCTGCTGCCTAAAAATTGGATTTATTAATAGCCCGGAAGTATAGTTATTTAAAAGGAAACTAAAAATATAGTATTTTATGCAATTTTTGAAGGTTATTGCTATGTCCGTGAGTGAAAGTTGTTAATTGAAGAATTACTTGTTATTGGTTTGTTTCCCAATGAAATTTCTTTAATAGGAAGAACGTTTGCATTTCATTTCCAAGATTTTTTTTATTCTGAGACCTCTGTCTGCTGTATACAGCAGAATTATTAAAATTTTATCAATTAAATAAAGCTCGCTGTGCATGAGACAATCTCTCGAAACAAGCGACTGAAGTCGCGTATGAAGTCGCCTATCTTTTTGGTGGAAAGGGAGTTGTCGCATTTGACTGAGACTCACAACAGACTTAAACAATTATTCAATTGAATTTAAAAACCTATATCGAACGATCTAACTTCGTATTCTTCCCAACACGAACAGATGTAGAAAGAGTGGAAAAATTTCAATTTTTTTATATCATACGAGTAAAAAGAAAATCTTTCAGGTTACACGTCAGAATATTTTTTGCGTTTTGTATCTAGACCGCAGTGAAATATAAAATTTTAGCATTACTTATTGATTGCCAATACCACCAAGATTTCGGTTGTTGTTTTCTAAAGTTTTCTTTTAAAATTTAGCCTTTTTTGCAAACACTTTCTGTTGCAAGGTTGAGACGATAAATGTCAAGAAAACACAAGCAATCCACTCCTAGATATAGCAATATTTCCACAAGCTGTGTTAGATCTTCATGCAATGCACAAAGACTACTAACACAGTTCAGTTTTTTGTAACATTACCGAATACTAAATTTGATCGTACATTTTCAATGATCGTACATTCAAATTTAAAATGCACCGAATTTATTTGATCGAGTTTTGTCCGAAATGTGTGTCACACTGTGTCTTAGCTCATCTGATTACACGATCGGCGAAAAGGATTTTGAAACGCTACATGTGGTCACGTTGCTTTTTTGCAGAGACAAGAAGGCTTTTTTTTCTCTTTCGTTCTGTTTCTCTCTCTCTCACTCTCACTCTATGCATCGTTCGATTTTGCCACCTCCGGCAGGCACAAATCGATCGATCGATTGATTGACTTTTCCCACGTCACTTTCCACACACTTACTCCCCCTGATGGATGTAATTCAGGGTGTTTGTGTGCGTGTGTTGGTGTTTTTGTTTTTCTTTGCGGTTGGAAGATCTCCTTTCCCCAGGTGTGACGTAAATAGTGTGTGCGTCAGTAGTACTGATGTATTGCTACTTTCTTCTGCTGTTTACCTATTAACTTTCAAAAATAAGGCAAAACTGTTGCTGTTTAAAAACTGTAACCAATAAAGTTTGTTGCGATGAAAAAAACCTGATTCCATCTCACACGATACGTTGAGGTCGTGTCGCGCCCCGTACGGTCAACGGACCGACGCTACTGTTGCGAATACGCATGTACGCGAAACGAAATGTTCATGGTAGTTGGATTGTGAGTGTATGTATCTTATAGCGATAACGACTTACATCATGCTTTGTCCATATTGATAGTAATAATCCTAGATTTGTGTTGTTTCGGTAATATCACAAACATTTGTTTCCCAACACGCACACGGTGGCGCGGTTGTGTGCTCACATGGTTTTGCTTTGTTTTGTCATTTCGAAAATCATAAGAAGATATCCCTGTGTTTACTGTGCACTGTTGTCCGGCTGTTGCTGTTGCTGCTGCTAGGGCCTCTGCTCGTCGTGGAGCTAGTTCGCTACCACCACTACTAGGGCACACCGCTCACCGTTGGAGTGACCTCCACTGTGAGAACGGGTTTGAACACATATTTGAAGCTCTGTTCCCATAGTTAACAACGGCCAGCTTGTAAAACGGAACTAGTGCACAGATACTATTTCAACTGAACTGGTAAATTTGAAATTATTCCGGTTTTGTTGTTTGGTTGCGTCTTTTTTGGTCCAAAGGAAACCGTCGCGCCCAGTTGACAGCTGGCTCCATTGCTACTGAGTAGTGGATGAAGCACTGAAAAGTCCGCTGGAACGACGATTCGTTTGGATTTTGGCTGGCAATGGCATTTATTCTCTATTGTTCTATTGTTTGTGTGTGTGTAAAATTATACTCTGTATAAATATATATATGTATATATATCTATATGTATATCTATCTCTTTCTCTCTCTCTCTCTCGATCAGTTTTGTTACGCACATTTAACAGTTTTGCGTTTCTTTGCGGTTTGTATCGCTTTTGTATAAATAGTTGCTTCCGTGCCATAAATGTCTTTGCTTCTCTGCAATTTCGTTTGCTATAATAATCTCACATTCCCTTGCATCTCCTTTTCTCTTCTTCTCTCTCCCTCTCTCTGTCTTCTTGCTTTCCTTCTAGTTTTTGTTGCGCTCTGACACTGCGGTATATATAAAAAACATGTTGTATATAAAATTTCAATATTAAACAGCGAATATTCGCAAAAATTTGTAAAAAAAGAAGAACAAGAAAACGTAAATCATTCACTTCGCTTTGTAGTGTTGTTGATTTTTGTTTTTTTCGTAGTAGTGGTAGTAGTTTCCAATTTTGCGTTCGTTTATTCTTCAAAAAAGGGGAAAATTGTAACCCCTTAAAAACCAAATCGATAACGAACGTTTTTGTTTTTGCGACGGTCGTGCGTGCGTGAATGTTGTCTTTTCTCTGTGTTTTTTGTTTTTGTTTCAAAAGTGGCCTTTTTTTCATTAACGTCTGTTACAATACGTTGGGAAACAATGGAGGTCAACACACACACATACACACACATACACACTTAAGTGTTTTGATGCTGTGTGTGTGTCGATTGTTTTTTTTAGCGATTAAATGTTCTACTCACACCTTCCTTCATCACCTTTCTTTGCTCTATTGATTTAGTTACGTTTGCTAATACATATTACAGGTATGTATGCATTATTATTAATAATAATATATATATAGTTTACCTTTTTATGATATAATATATATATATATATATATATATCTGATCACATTTTTAACAGTCTGCTGAGTGTTGTCATTTTCTTCTTCTTTGAGAGAATTGGATTTTACGTGTTGTATCTTTTTTTGGCTTGTTTCAATTGGTTTTGCTTATTTTTTTTGTGGGTTTTGGGTTTAAGCTTCAATTTGTTGATTCGTCGTCAGTGTTCGCGCATATTTCTATTTTTTTTCATTATATTGTGTTGCTTGCTTTTGGTTTTTGCTGTTTGTTGCTGTTGTTGTTATTGTTGTTGTTGTTGTTGGTTTTGGAAAAGAAAAATGTTTAAAAATAAGGATGTTTAATGTTAAATTTACTGATTTCAATATATAAAACGACTATATGGTTTGTGTGTGTTCACTGTTCTGCTTTCATTTGGTTTTTGTTATAATATTTTCTTCTTCCTGGGAGAGGGGAGTAGAGGTTCCGCGGATCGAGGCAAACAGAAGGGCGGGTTTGTTGAAAGGTCCCACCGATTACCTCTTTGCTCCCATCACCTCACTTCCACACCCTTCCCAAGGTGTTGGATATTGTGCTCATCACAATATTACGCTGCCATCGGGACCTACACAACAGAGATGGTAATGATTGGTAGAGTAGGTTTTTTTTCTTCTTTTCGTTCGGTTTGTGAAGAATGTCTCATTAGAAGAACCTTTTGCTTAAATATTTCCCCAATAGAGATCTCCCGATTCGTACTTCGTGCTTCACCTTCCCTTTGTGCGGGACACAAACTGCACGACTGGCGAACGAACGAACTGGTCCATCTGCCCGAAGGTTTCCTCGGGCGATGGACCAAGTAACATAATGGCGCCTGATGGTGCAGCGGTCCCAGCGGTCGGGTGGTCCTGGTTGTGGCTCTTGTAATAAGATTTGTATAAAAATATAAATATATCATCTTTGTTGCATTTTATTACTATTGTTTGTTTTCTGGCTTTTTACTGTTTTTTTTTTTTTGTTGGTTGGTTGGTTGGTTGTTGCCGTTGTTACTGTTTTGTTGTATGCTATTATTGAGTTTGGTTGGTTGCTTTCGATTAAGATCTCCTGTTTGGTTTTCTTGCTTTGATTCAATATTACTATTGTTTGCATTGTTTTCTTTTAAAAAAGTGGTTTGTGTTGTACTTTAAATCATTCCGGTTTATTTCATTTATTTTAGCCTATTGAGTAGTTTTGTTGTTGCTATTTTTTCGGTTTTGTTTACTGTGGTTTGAATTGGTTTTTACGTTCCTTTGCCTGTTTTTTTTTTTTTGCTGGAGTGATATCGTCAATCTGCTTACAAAACACGCCGCTTTTGATTATGTCATGTTTTAGCTTAAATACCATTTTTGTGTTTGTTTGTTTTTTTTAAATGTTCTGTGTTTTGCATTATTTAACTATTGTACGGTTTTTGCACTTATATCGGAACAGCCGAAGGTCGATTGCCCGTCCGATCGTGTTACTATATATACAGACACACACACACATACAACATACCCTGCTGCTGCTGCTGCTGCTAGTTTCGGTTACTTATGATTAAAAAAGTCACTTCCGATCGGTCGGTCGGAGGCATGACCTCAGGCACTTCGACTGTTTGTGGTTGAAGGGTTTTCGATTTTCGGGTTAGTTCTATTGTTTGTTTGCTGCTATTGTTGTTCTATGGTAAGGAGGATTGGGGAGGGAGATCGGTTGCGATCGAGTGTATCGTGGAGTTGGTGAATGGTGGTTTTGCTGCGTGTGTTGCTGAACAAGAGATTGACAATATCACTCCAAGTTAGTTATGGTTTGGTGGTGGACACACGCCGCTGATTGCGGCGGCCCTGCTATGTACGGGGTTTTGGTTGTGGTAGTGTGACTATTGCAAATGAAATGGAAAATAGAGATTTTTCTTCGTTCGTTCTATGTTTTTTTTGTGGGTTGCTGTTTTAATTGATTGCGTTCATTACTTTTTGTTTTGCAGCCATGCACAAGCACGCAGGTGTTTGTGTTGCGTGCCAGATCGCGCTCGATCGTAAAGATGGTAAAAAAAAAGATCGCACGTCGATCTGTCGTGCACGGGTACAAGGACGAACCGCTGTTGGTGTGCGTTCGTCCATCTCGTTCCTACGGTTGTTGCGTTGCGTTTTGTTGAGTGAAAAATTATGAGAAATAAAATTGTTTCATTTCGCTGTTTCAGCTGCTGGTGGTGATGTGTTGTCTTTGCTGATGTGATTTATTTGCTTTTTTTTTTTTGGTATTATTATTAGTTAAAAACGCACGCGGGTGCCCCCGGGAAAAGCAACGCTTTACCCAGTTTGTGGCCCCGTTTTTCGTGCTTTGCCGGTTTCTATTGTAAACTAAAAACTGTGCAATATATTACCATCCAGTGGCTGCAGCTGAGGGATGCTGCGAGATGAATGAGAATATATTTTTTACTATTGCAAAAATAGAAGTGAAAATTCTGCTGTGAATTCTTTGTTTGTTGTTTTGTTGTTGTTGTTTTTTTCTGCGTTATTTTTTTTTCTCTTTTCCAGATGTTTTCAGCGTCTTTATTCCTGACCTGGTGATGTTGGTATACTTCATTCCTTTTTGTTTTTACGTGATTAGATATTTATTTTGATGAGCCTCCCATATTGTGAAATATGGTCGACCCGTTCTCAGCGATGATGTTTGGTCATGCATTGCATTAACATCATACATCAACAAATTTTGAATTTTGCTTACTTTGGATGTTCTTTTTTGTCTCATATTGTTTTAGGTTGTTCTGCTGTTTCTGATTGCTTCACGAACTAGCCTGGCGCAGCTAAATCGTATCGTTAGATGGTTGTTTTGTTTGTAAAGAGCAATTTAGTTCTTTTCTTTTGTGTTGTTCTCTTCTGCTGTTGTTACTTTCATTTCAAACTGTTTGATAGTTTGAAGAGAATTGGATAAAATATTCTCTCCTGCATTGGTTTTTTTTTTGTTTTCTACTTTCCATACTCTATGCTGTCAATTTTGATCATAAAATTGGATTACGGTGAAACGGTAATGATTGTGGTATAGTTTGGTTTTGCTTGATTGATTTTTGGTTTGTTATTTGCTTGTTTATGCCTCAACATAGGATGGTTTTACTCAATTGGAAATGAAAAACGTGACTTTCTTGTTTGAGTTCAAAGATGAAAAATCATTCCAGTATATTTTATATGTTTTGTTGCCCTGAGCAGATTTGTGACAGTGAAGAAAAAAATGTTTTTTTGAGGAAATAACTAAAAGAATATTTTCAAAATAATAAACGCATAAAGGGAGAGATTTAATTTTATTGGAAAGAATTAGAAAAAAAATTTAACTGAAAATCCAAATATTGTTGACAGATGATACAAAATACAACCTATGAAAAGAAAATCAGACGTGAAAAGTCATTCCTAAGAGTAAAAAAAAACGTTTGTAAAAATGTAAACTAAACGCAAAACACAAATCACCATCATAAATCTGCTCAGCAATCTGTATAAAACGTCTATTGCTGTTTCCTTTTGTTTTGTTGTTGTACGGTGGACCAATCAACATAATATTCTGCCAATCTGTTGTGGTAGATGAAACCGAAAAATAAAACAAAAAACCTTTTAGATAATGCACCGAAATGCGCGTAACTGCTTGTATGTTTTAGCTTAAAACTGCTACAAAACTGCTGTTTCCTGCTGTAACAACAAAACCAAAGATCCGGTTTATCCTGTTCGATAACTGAACATAAATAGTTTTTTTTCTTCCCGATTTGTGCTTCTTCACTAGTTGTTTGGTTGTTTCCTAATTTTCTGGTTCAGGGTTTTCCTGCTTTGTTACTCAGCTGATTTAACTGAACTATCTCGATTATAACTCACATTGGAGGTGTTTTTGTGTTTGTTTGGGTTTTGTTTTGTCGATTTTCATTTTACTATTTTACTGTGATCAGATTTCATTTCTAGCCAGACTGTTTCAAAAGTGATACGTATATTAGCCAAAGTTCGATCGTTGCTAAAATCAAATCGCCTATTGCTCGTCACCACATCGCTCGATGATGGTTTGGGTTTCGGCGAGTGATGGGAAGAATCGATCGATAACACGGTGACGTTGTGGTGGTGTTAGGGTCACTTCGGTTTACGATCACACTTCGAGCAATTTGTTGTACGGTTGGTTTGTTAAATCGCTTCTATCTGCTCGCTTCTGTAGCGTGGCTGATGCGTGCAAAGATGTTACTGAAGGTCGCAAACAACACCGGCTGCGAGCAGATAGGCTAGCGTGCGCGATATTATTTCGATTGTTATTTTTGTGATCAGATTTTGGTTTTTAGGTTCGTTTTTATTTTTACTTTCATATAAATGTTGTCAAATGTTTTTTTTTTGTTGGCATGTTTTGTAGTATGTTTTAAAATTTATTTGTTTAATATTAGCATGCGAGATTGTGTTAGTTTGTTTCGGTGTATATAAAGTAGCTAACACGCAAACAAGCGCCGCTAGTTGACCGAAAAAGGCTCGCTACGGTTATGTAGCAGCCGGTGAACGTCAGCGAACTTGCCCACTGCACAAACCAAAACGGTGTTCGGCGTATCCTGGCTCTACTGCTGTTGCTGCTGCTGGACAACCAAAGGACAAATGCATGTGATGTGAATTTTTTTGGGTTTTTTTTGTTTAGATATTTTTTGTTCCACATCAATGCCATCTAAAATCGTCCATAACTCACCCAGCTTTATTAACGGAGCTACCGAAAATCGGTGGGTTAGAGTTTGTTGTTAGATATTTGGAGTTCCCAAGCAGCAACGGGGATCGCACACACACGCGCAAGATGAATGTAGCGGTTGCTGTGCGCAGCCGAAGTCAGAGTTTGGTCGGTTTGTGTGCACGTTGTGACCGTTTCACCCGGTTTGGCCTTCGTATCAACGACATGCCGGCGATGCGTGTGTTAAAATTGGTTTCGAGTTTATTACAAATTGAAATGATTAATTTGTATGATTTAAATATAATCAAACAGCAGTTTTTTTTCTCCTTGTTTACTCTTTCTGCATTTTTGATTGAAACTTGGAATCATAGTTTAAAAAAACGGTTGCTTCTGCTTCGTTCCGAAAATGCTTCAGTTGGAAATGGAATTTATAACCTTTTTTTCATTTTCATAAATTTTGTTAATCGTTTTGTTTTCAATCGAATTGAAACTGTGGAACGCAAAAATAGACAATAAAAATTACACCCAATCGATCGATCGTAGGATCGATGGCGAATGTAAAAGTCAAAGCAATGTGCAATTTTATGTTCTGCTTGTTCAAGACCTTTTATAGCAATGTTGTCCGATTAGTCATTTACTTTAGGTGTCCACACACTCACACACATTGCTAAATTTATACAGATTGGGTTTTCCTGCCTGTCTTTGCTGTCTTTGCGTTATTTCACACATTTATACTGTACTTAAAACGATACATTTTTAAACAGGGAAACTGTACTATCCTCGAATTACAACCAAGTGAATTTTGACTAATCGATTCACGTGTCATAAATACGCGAGATAAAAAATGTCGACCAATAATTCTTCATCTTCTACATTTTTTTTACCCAAAAAAAAAAAACAAAAACAGACAGATGTTCTAATTTTGTTTCGTAAATTTGAAAAGCAAATACTCATTCTTGTACTCCACAATATGAACATTCAGGGGTTTTTAAAGGGGTTTAGAATGAAATCGTTTCCTTTTTGTTTTTTTTTTTTTGATATCCAGTGCTTAGTTCAACCTTTCGTTGCTCTCAATCATATTCATTTTGAAAGTGTTGTTCACGAAGTTTGTCCAGTATTATTTGTTTCAAATGTGATTATGGTGATCGGTTGGTTGGAATTATTGATTTCATTTTAAATGTTCCATCCCGATCCACAAATTCATTTTCCATGCATTAATTTGATAGTTTCTCCTCGGTTCATTACGCTTCCTGCTGTATCATCATTATTTATTTTTTTCAAACTGCTATTATGATGGTTTTTGGTAAGTTCCATCATTTGTTGTTTTCACTTCGTAAACTTAAAATAAAAGAAACATTTTATTTGCTAGCGTCACTTATTCTCCTCCCCAACTCGTGCTTGGCTGGTAATGCACGCGCATAAGCCCCCGAATAAGATGACGTTTTTGGGGCCCGATACGAGCGTGGAGAAAATGTCTAGCAATAGTTTTAATAACCGGTTTTTTTTCTCGTCACATTCGTTCTTCTTCACATTCGGCAAATGATAAAGGAAGCTGTGGCGATCTCCATTGCGCTGTGGATTAATGGAGTGTACACACAGCAATACTGAAAAGGAAACTAAAACAAACGAAAGGAAAAACAGCTCGAAGAGGATCGCGTCACGATCGGCGTCCGTGATTCCTCTTCCGCTTTTGTCCGCTTCCGCCGGCGAGCTTGAGAGTTTTATGAAATGTTCGATGGGATCGGTTCTTCGTTCCGACGTACGATCACAGCCTGCGTTAGTGTTAGTTTACAGAGTTTGCTACGCTTATTTGCCCGTTGTTGCAGTATTTGGCGGTGACTGCATTACGGGTGAATTAGTTTCGTTTGTTGGTTTGTCTGTTTGTTTTTTTTTTTTACAAAGAATTGGCAATATGGGGGAGTATATCAGGTTCCGGTTTCGTTCTCATGCTGTCAAGCGGCTTTATACAACATTCATTGAATCTTATTTGCATTAAATTTAAATTACGGTTAATGATTATATATCCTGTATATGACTGTATCACACACACACGCGCGCGCGTGCGCACATACACACATTAGTGCTATCTCTTTACAGCACGGTATATGGAAACTTTCGAATGGTAGTAATACTATTCCCTGAGTATGTTGCATTCTATAATACCCTTTGTGTCAATTAGTGTCAACCACATTGACTGGTCTATTTCAGGTGTGATTTTTATCTGGGTTTAGTTGGCTAAACGTTTGATTCTGTTGATTTGTGTTGTTGTCTGTGGCAATTAATCAATCAATTTACTGTGATTTTTATCCTGGCTGTCGTGGAGGACAATGCTATCTCGTTACTATTATTTATCAATTCTGCCTATTAATGCGTTTGCTGCTATTGTTTGCTTTGTTGTTTGTAGTTGTTGTTTTATCCTGTATATTGTATCCTGTGTTGTTGTTGTTGGTTATTTTTGTAGCTATTTCCGATCTTAAAATGCTATGTCAACCGAGCACTTCTCATTCATCTGAATACACGTAGAATGTATATTATGCCGAAACATGTGTTTGTTTTATCTCAAAAGGTTTCGATAAAGCGATGCCGTTACTTTCCTCATTTTCACCAAAAAATTCTCAGTCCTTCCAGTTACGAAACGTGTGTCTAAATTGACGCCAAACGTGTAAAAACAATATTGTGGCCCGAAATAAATTGTTAAACTTTGCCCAAAACAGCTCCTTTTCATACTCCTTCATCCTTGTCTAAAGGTTTTGTGGTGTGTGCGTATCATAATGCTGATGTTTGGTGATGTAGTGTAACGTTAGTGCAGGGGTTTTCACCAGAAAAATTGTTCCTACGTTCACAGACAGTTATATTGTTCACGATTGTTATATTGCTGGTGTGCTATGTTTCTGATGTTGCTGTAAACTGTATTGCATTGCAATTTTTTTCAACGATAAAATTTTAGCTCAATTATTGTTCACCTAGGTTGCTCTAGGTGAGACACATTAGGGAACAATTTTTGTGCGCTTGCAAACGGATGCTAAAACAGAGGTTTTGAAAATATGCGTACAATTTGTTACTGCAGGATGTCCATTGATAAGATTAAAAAAAAAGAAATAAAAAAACTAACTTTCACTCATTCTATTGCAATATTTTGCATGCTCTTAAGAAAGCTGTCTCCGTGATTGTCGACGATGAAAATAAATAGAGAACATTTATAGCTAGCTAATACTTCACCTTCTAATCGATGCACGTTTGGAGGACTATTGGTTTGATTTTTGTTTTGTTTTGAAGTGTTGTTATGATTTCGATTTACGGGTGGTCATAGTCGAAATCATTCTTAATCAAAATAAATTATTTGTATAGTTCTGAAAACACACAATCATTTCAATTTTGTTCATAATGTGAAATCGAAATGATATGTTCTTATTCCCACACGTCGATTTAATGTCGTGTTTTAAATATATCCAATACTTAAATCGAAAGAGTATCAGAATTAATCGTAAAGATGGATTTCAAAAAACGACGCTTAAAGCCCCCAAAATTCATGCACGATCGCATAACTTACCGAAGTTTTTTTTTTTCTTATATACCTAATTATATGTTTTTGCTTTCGTTTTAGTCAGTCACACATCGAGAGGCATTCGTAAAACCTGCTGCAAAGCATGTTTGGTTGCATCAAGAAGAGCCCTTTTGCGAATGCCAAATGTAAGCATCTTGCCACGTACCAGCATCACAATTATTGTAATTTAAAAAAAAATCTACATAATTTGCATAAATAGAACAACGGACAAAAGGTATCGAAAATTGGAAAAAGTATTTACAAAAAAGCATTTTTCTTAAGCAACAAATTATCGAGTATCGTACCCCGCGTGCTCATTCCCATTCCCAGTGCCATCCGGTGCACCGGTGGATTTCTTGTGCGGTGTATCTCTTCTATCGATCACACCCCTTCCTGAAGAGTTCTACCACGCTTTCCGATAGCAGCTCCACCGGGGCGCATTGCACTTGAGCGATGCAGCAAACAGCGCTTTCTGCAATGGTAAAAAGCACGAACTACCAATGAACAACAAAGTGCTGCAATCAGCGCCAACAGAAAGGAAACGGGCGCACACGTTTATCCCAGCGTTGTCGAGTTGCAATAATTGTCGCACGTACGTTTGGTCCGTACTACAAAGCGCAAGCAACCAAGGAAAGCTATTGATACGCCAACAGCATCTTTGATTGGCGATGGCGATCGAATCATACGCGCACACCGGCCCACGCTTGTAAGAATGCAGATGGTAGAGCACAAGGCGTCAGCCTACAGGGTGGCGTTGTAGACGGGCTAGTACACACAGGTCTGTGTGAAGCCCGTGATGAAAATCGCGCAAAATCACAGACTCCAACAGACTAGCGATTCCTGGACGAGTGATCTGCGTACGATGCCGCGCACGCACACCCGAACGAAACATCCAGACTAGGTGGACGCCATCCGTTCAGATGCGGTGCAGGGTTGTACGAGCAGATCTCTTGAGCCAGGAACGGTCTGCACGTGTGATTTCCTTTCACCGAAAGGGCAAGCTTTCCCGCCTGGGCTTAGGAGAAGCCGTGATCATTAAATATGGCCACAGTTAGGCATATGGTGTGCCGTGCTTTTGACCATCTTGTTGTATGGAGTTGAAGAAAAAAAACTGGCCGTTCGGTGTGCCGCCGAGTGCGCTTGGCTTGTTGTTGAGTGATAGGATGTTGAGAACCTTATCGCCGGCACAGCTGTGTACAGGTTAATACAGAACCTTGCCCGCGGCACAGCGACCAACAAGAGTTACCAAGCGGCAACCCCAAAAACCTTCACCCATACCGGATGTGATTTGGGTTATTTAGTTTGCTGTTTGTCGGTTTGTGGTTGAAGTATAGAATTGAAAAATTGCTGAGTTATCTGGCTATTGTTTTGTTTTACACTAGTTGGCTTGTTGCGCTTGTAACTCACACTCACACACACACTGATTAATATGGAATTGATTAAGTTTACTGTACCGGCAGTGTGCGGCAAGTAAAACGCATGCACTGCCGTACTATTATAGCTCTACCATTTACTTATGTTTGCTTCTCGCTGCTTTGCTATGTTACTGCTTTTACGTTAAAATGACTGTTACTGTCTGTCTCTGTGTGGATGTGTAGGTGTCTGTTTGTGGTTGATCTGTGTAGTAGTGGTAAGATACTGGTGTGAAATCGTTACTTACAAACTAAGTGTATGCTTGCTGTCTATCCATTTATTATTGTTTTACTATTTAATGTTTGCTTCTTCCGCGCACCTCGTTTGCTGGTGTCACACCGGCATGAGCGAAGCGCTGTGCCACCGGGTTCAGAAAGAAGCGTAAACAATTCCGTAGCACCGCGTATCCTCAGGCCGGCACTAGTACGGACACTGGTCATTGGGTTTGAACCTCTCGTAGGGACGACTTGATCACTCGATAACTTTGCTAACTATGCTGACCGAGAGTATCGGCATTGCACATCACGCGTATCACACCCAACCCAAAGAAAAACCAAAAAAACGCACACATCTTCGTAATAACGCTCAACAAAACATAATCAGCGCTGACGTACGAAACAGAACAGCAACTTCTAAACGATAAGAACAAACAAATATTCTGTAACACTTTGTTTAGTAGTTTGCCGAAAAGTTTTGTCATATACTACCCACACCCGTGCTCTTTTCGCTTTATATCAAAATGCCTAAAAGTATGCCGAAACGCGTTATGGACCAAAAAGAGGTTTAATTTGATTTAGTTCTTGATTTGCAACAATTATTTCCCTAAACTAGAGCAGCTGTGGCATTCGTCGGCCAGCAGCGGCACGGAGTCACCACCACATGCACTCTCCAGGTAGTTCGGGAAGCGAGCTAGAGCTGTGGCGAACCCTGCACTTTGGCCACTTTACAATCGGTCGTGTGCTGGTTTGTCTGTTCCACCACGCTCTCACATCCACCTAATTAACCCACCCATACATGGGATGATGGTGACGTTAAATGATTAATATCACAATTTCAGTTACTTTCGTCGTTTTTGTTTTAATTTTGCGTAATTTTGCAAGGCATGATATAAATTACTTCTTCTTCCGTCGCTCACTTTCGCTCACAAAACCCACGGTTCGTGTCAGTTTAATTTTGATTCAGAGTATGTTGTCGAACAAACAAAAAACTGCTTTTATAATTTAAAAAAAAAAACTAATAAATTCATATAAAAAACAAATGCTTATCGAATAATAGTAAATTAAACGCATATCATATCCAATTTGATTTCGGAATCAAATAAATAAAATAACAAATACGCAAAATACACACATACAGAGTCAAACTAAATGTCACCGAAAAAGTAGTAAAAGAGAGAAGATAAATTTGAATTTTGAGGACAATAATTTTAATAGATTTGGAAATAGTAATATTTTGTCTTTATTTTTTTTTTTGTTCTTGTTTTATACATTTCTCACTTCTTGCAAAGCCAGTGCACTGATTTTTTGTGTGTGTTTGCGCGGGTTAAGGATCATTTTTTTTAACCCTGAAGTTAGGTGACTAACACAGCACACTAACACCACCGTGTCCCAGGTTTGCAAGAAGCGTACTCATTCATTATAAAGCCAATTATAATAAGGTGAATGATTCATATCATAGGGACGAAAAAATATATCTCTTAATGCTACTAAACTCATTGCTATGTACCGTTTGCAGGTCTCTCTCTCTCTGTCTCGCTCTCTTTCTGCCGTCCGTAAGCCAGAGTTCGTTAATCAGGGTAGTTAGTATTATTTGTCGAATTCCGCAAACAGTTCTTTAAAAACATTTTAGCTTTGTTGTTACTGCTTCGTTTTTTTTTCCGAACGTGCGAATCTCCACACAAGAATTTAAATGCAGATTACTGAGGGAGGCCTTCGATGCTGGTATAACTGGACTAGGAAACTCACAGGATAACGTATTCTGGGGCTCTGCTTTATGATTGCAAGTAATGTTTTCTTTTCCTTTTAGTTGCAACTTATAAACATACGACCAATATAGCTACCATTTTGTCTGTGAGCCACCATTGTAAACCATATTTCAGTAGTTTTGGTTTGTTTAAATAAATTTTAGCATTCATACCTAAATACTAAAATAAAGCAAACGACACACGGAGTGCCTATAACATCTCCAGTGTGCAAAAGGTATGCTTTCGTTAGAAATAAGCTTTGGTTTGTTTTTTTTTTTTTTTTTTTGCAAAATACGTGGAATGATGTTCGATTTTTTGTGATTCTTCGCTTCTTTGATTCTTCCCGCGCCGTTTGGAAACTGATCGGACTGGATTTTGTTTTCCATTGTTTTTTTTTTTTATTCCCCCGCCAGTGTACAATTATTGACACACACAGCTTGGTTAAGATTCTATTGCAATACTTTTTTCGTGCTCAATTGATCTAATATGTTTGAGGGTACGTACGTTGGTGCCAAATCTCAACGCCCTATCATTGTTTCACAAAGGCGCAATGGGATTATTATGCCCAGCAAGAACTAGAATCACTTATCACTCCTAAAAATAAAACAATAATTTAACCCAAAAAACGACATGCGATGATCTCTGGATGTCTGATTTCCGCATTCGTTAATAGAATAACCACCCGTTGTTAAATGGTCGAAACAATTAATTTTGCTGATTTTTTTCTCGAATTACCACCACCAACGTATACAATCCTCCAATCGTGTGTGTGTTTGTTTCTTTTGTGAGAATTTGTGTACAACGTTCTTGCTCTTTGTTTGCCTAGACACGCACCTAGATTGTATGCGAACCGCGATCATCTCTGTCTGTCTCTGTATCTACTCGAAGCAACACGGATCAGGGCGCTGGACCATCACCAAAAAAAAAACATTCATTCTCTCTTCGTTAAATTTTCTTTCTATCGCTTTCCCCCTTTTTTTTTGTCTAAAGTGCCGAAATAACGCCAAAACAATAAACGAAACTTACGCTTTCCGGACGCCGAAACTTACAAATTTTCTCCACCTTTCATTTTCCAGAAGTAGTAACAAATTTTGCTTCTAATTTTGATCACCTTGCGCTCGTGTTTGCTCAGCTCAGCTAGCAGCACAGACTCGCTGTGTGTGTGTGTGTGTGCGCTGTGCAACAGACTCGCGAAAGGTGAGTTTAGCCTAAAAATATTCAAAAACTTTCTTACGACAACGACCACCTCCCACGGAACGAACGGAAATCATACACAACAAAAAACACTTTTCGCTACCTACATACGACACGATCATCAAAGTTTTTTTGGTTTAATTTGGAATTTTGATATTTTTTCGTTTAATATTAGAATTTTGCTCGATAAACATAATTTATTTTCAACCCTGCGACTCTGCACCCCTTCCCGTAAAGCGGCAAAAATAATAATAATGATAATAAATAAACATATTTACAAGGTTTTTTTTCTCTCCCTCTCTCTTTTTACCGAAAACAACGTGAAGTGTTCAACGCCTCATCATCAGCATCGGTCTGATCTTGTCTGACACCGGTATGTTGCTTCGAGTGATCTCTCTATCCCTCTATGGCCAAGGACTAATCTTGGTGTTCGCGAGTTCGTTTGCGGCATCTCTGTGAGTGTGTTAGATTCTAACCCTACTTATACGCCTAGGACACGTTTTGTACACATACCTTTCTCATACACGATTGCTAACGGTTCCTAAACCTAAAGGGCGATAAAACTAAATGCGCTAATAACTAGACTATACAGTCAAAAATAAAGAACCACGAAATCATGGATTTCATGGATTGGGAGGTTTTTTTTTTGTTGTCTTCGAAAGGCATCACAACAGAGCCCTTGAGAGCTGGGTTAGCTCACAATAAAATTAAGGAAAAAACCTATCTCTGGTTGACCGTGGCCGACTTTGAGACATCCTCTAGCACCCATTCGGAGAGAGGGGGGGGGGGGGGGGGGGGGGGGGGGGGGCGTAAATAGTGTGCACACCCGGTAGGCAACAAAATACACCACAAATGTACAAATGTAAGGATAAATTTAGACGCCGATTTGTAAATTAGACACTCTAAAAGGTTCGACGATGCGCAATACAGTTTACATCAGTAGTTGGTTGTTGTTCCAAGGGAATCAGAAACACGGTCGCATTGTTCGATTGCTGTCTGTTTTCGACATTTTCCGCGTGTGTTTTTGTTTGGCAGCTTCCGTTTTCTAAAGTTTCTCTAAACGCTTTGTTTCTTTTTTTCCCGCCTTTACTTCCTCTCGCTTTCCGATACATTGAGCACCACAGCAAGTAAGTGCACTAATGCTTGTGTACTCTTCCTATCCTTTTTTTTTGTTTTGTTTCGTTTCCTTAAATATACTAAAAATTTGGTAAATTTTGAGGTTTGCCGTGTAGGTGTCTTGCTTTTTGTTGTCGATTTTTTGTTGTTGCATCTAAATACTAGTTTTACTTTTAGAACGCGCCCCGATAATCTCTCTTCTTGAGTCGAAAAATACCACGTTGAGGGATTTTTGCTTTCATAAGATGAGCCATTATATAATGAGCCCTTCTTTTTTGCTTTTCAATTTGTAAGTTGCTGCTGCGCTCGGATGAGTGTGATAAATTTGAAGGCCTTTCCCGCGAATTATTTTCACATTCCTAACACACATACACACACACACACACGCACACACTACACAGTATTACACTTTTACAGTGTTTAAAGTTTTACTGCTGCTTCACGTGTGTATGTGTGTGTGTAGAATTTTCTTGCCAAACGCATGGCCTGTGTGGGAAAAAGCGCACTACGTTATAGGAACCACAAATGTTTTCTGTATTTGTTTGTTGTTGCTGTTTTGCCTTGTTTGGGATAAGTTTTGTAAACGCATTGTAATTTTTTTCCCCCTTTCCCGGTTTGTTTTGTTTTTGCTTCGTGTTCGTGCTTCATGATTTTTGTTATTAAATAATATAGTCTCTTTTTCTTCCGTGTTTCTCTTTTTGTCTTTTTGCCGTTTCTCCTCTCACTCGTATTACGTATGCCCTATACAACGGGCATTACGTTATCTCTCCTTTTGTTGTTTGTCCCCACCCACCGTCAGTACTCATAGTTCATAAATTTGTTTTAAGATAACAATTTTGTATAATTTACTTTAATTTTAATAATAAAATTACTCTCTGTTTTGTTTTGTTTTTCTTTCTTTAGTTTGTTTTCGTTTCCATACACAAATTAGTGTATCTCATATATTACTTACTCTTTTGTTTCTTTGTTTTTGTTTGTCCCTCTTTTTTCTCTATTTATTGATTCGGTGCCCTTAATTCAGTTTTGTCTACCGCCATTATTTTTTTCCCCCTTTTTTTGGGGTAGGCGGATGGGCTCTGGCTGGCCTGTTTGTTTGCATTTTTGGTATTCTCTTTTTGTGTTAGTTACGTTTTTGTTCGTTTTTTGTTGGTTGACACGCTCTAGCTTCCTTGGCATTGTTTTTTTCTTTCTTTTTAGTAACGGTTCCTTTGCACTTTGCACTTACTCCAGCTGCTCGAGGAAGTTCGGAGATTTGAAATACTCCGGCACAGGATCATCCATTCGGGAGATGATTTTGTAAATTGATTTTTTCCACGACTGCTCGGTGTCTTTGCCGCCCTGTATCGCGCGGAAGAATTCACGCAGCGTCTGCTCAACAACGTATCGGAAATTTTGGGGCACCTACAGATATACGGGGTGGAAGCAAATGTAATGCGTACATAATTTGTTTTTGGTTGTTTTTTTTTTGTTTTTTTTTTGTTTAGGCCAATAGGCTTGTGTACGCGGTACACGGACGATCGATCATTTAAAAGCAAAGGATCGAAGGCAAAGCGGTTGCGGGGAAGGAAAACCTTAAATCTTACCTCAATGTGATTGTTCCGATTGTAGTGTAGGTTGAGGACGCGGTAAATCTCGCTGTCATTGCTTACATGGATGTCGTCCGCATTCTTCATGCCCTCGCTTACCGCCTGTCTGGCGTACTTCTCCATTTGAATGTAGTAGAATTCCCTGCACGAGATCAAAAGAAACGCATTAAAATTCACTGTCACTTTGAAGCTTTGAAACTTCTACATCTTTTTGTGTGTATCGTCTTCTACATGTAAATCCAGCTCTTGGCGTACGATGATGATAAAAATGATAGTGGTAATAGTTGATAGGGATGTTGAGGTGATTGCTTTCTTCAATTCGTCTAAAGCTTGACCATATCTTGCGTCAAAATTCAGAACCGCCAGCAATATTGAGATACGCCCAAGGATGCTGGGCTAAAGTGTTGTCCTCTTCTTCCGACTCCTTTGAAGGTCCTTTTGGAGTTTCTCAAGGGAGTGTCCTTATGCGGACGACCTAAAATTTTTCCTTCCTGTGAGTTCGTCTGCTGATTGTTGTCTTCTTCAAGATTCCCTTAATACCTTCTCCGGGTGGTGTCTTAACAATGGCCTTAATCTGTATCCTGATAAATGTTGTATCATTTCGTTTGGGAGATCTTCTAAGATCAATCACAACTACACCCTTCATGACACCGCCATACGTCGAGTAACTTCCGTGAAAGACTTGGGAGTGAGGCTGGACGAGACTCTCACTTTTATCGTACATGTTGATCATGTTGTGGCCAAGTCCAACAAAGCTCTAGGTCTTATTGTTGGATTGTCCTCAGAACTTAGAGCCTTATGCCTGAAGGCTTTGTTTTGTTGCTGGGTCCGATCCACCTTGGACTACGTCGCCGTTGTCTGGTCTCCCCCAGGCTCGACTGCAATGGCCAGGCTGGAGAAGACAAGCCTGACCCCTCCATCCTATCCTGTTCGCTGTCGGCTTCTTGGGTTGGACTCTATAGAAACCCGACACTCCCACCTCCGATCATGCTTTATCGCAAGTCTCCTCTCCAATGATCTGGATGTTCCTTCTCTTCTGACGGCCATCCCCCTTTATGCCCCATCCCGCCGTCTGCTCTTCCTTGCATCCTTGTTAGTGTTGTGTTCAATTTTTTCAATCCCCCTATTGTCCCCCTCACCATCCTTAGTTATTAAGACAATTTTTGTGTAGTCCATGTGGCAGAAAAAATATCAACCTAAAATAAATAAACAAATTTTTCCTCTCAGAGGACGAGATTGAGGCTCGAAATGAGATATTGGATTGGTACACGATGGTGCACCACGATCATGGGAAGAGTTTTGAATACTTCTGAAGCTGGTCAAGACTTCAACACGGATGTAGTGCCTGATAAGTGAACAAGTCTAGAAAAACTCATTGTCACACCGACAAATAAATAGGAAACAGAAAGAAATGAAGAATAATCACACTTTCGTAGATTATTGTAATGAAGCACATAATTATATAGCTGTTAATTGCGTTCCTTAAAATTCCTTTGATGATAGCTGCGCGTTAAAAAGATAATAATGTGCACATGTTTGTTTTTCTTGCTTCTTCCGGTTTTCTTCCAACACTGCGACACGTTTCCCAGTAAATATAGACAGTCTCTGTGTTCAATTGGCCGATCTCGAGTTCAGTCCCCTGCCACACTGCCAGGAAGAACGGTGCTGGCGCGTTTGCTGTAGCGCACCGCCAGCAACTTGTCAACGCGCTTTCAAACACCTAAAGTGGCAACCGCGGGCATAAATGCTTCGCCAGGAGTGCACTTGAGTTGCCGCGTTCACCGGCCCCGCGGCAAGGTCCTGGGTGTCCAGAAAGAAGGTGTCTTTCGCGCCACGCGCTGAGGCTGCTGTAGTACATTCGCACAAACTAGACACTACATGCATTACCTCTGTTTACTGGGATATACCGGTTGTTGCTTGCTGCCACCATTCTACAAGGCGTCAAAACAAGATACTTTCCCAGTACCTTCTTTTCCCTACCGCGCCACAGAACATCTGCATGCAAATATTATGCTTTTCACGCTTGGCTCCAACGCCTCGGCGCCTTTTGCATGGTGTATGAGCAGCAGCGCTATCACGGCTTCGTCCTCTGCAAAAACGAGTCGCTCTGGTGCACTTTCTCTCTCTCTCTCGCTCGCGCGCGCTCTGTATGTAAATATAAACCCCACAATAAACAGCATCAGCAATAATACCAGGGTTGTGGTGGGTCCTTCAGCGGCACACCAACCAGCAGCAGCCGCAACACACACCAAAAAGAGAAAAAAGCTTCCCGTAGCAGCATAAACCGTGTACCCAGGCTAAGCTTGGTACGAAAGGATGCTCATGTGTAGTGTTGTAATTTACCGTAAAATGCTGCACTCTTCATCATTGTTGATAGGTGCCAGCATGCGAAATGTGTGAAACCGAATGACAATGACTTCCTCCTGCAGTGTTGTGGTGGAGTCGACACACGGACAAGAAATTAGCTCGTTTTAGGAACTTGACGGGGGGTTTTTTTTTTTTTGTGTGTGCCCTAAAGAAAGGAGTAACGAATGAATTTCCATCCCAAAAAAAAAAAAAAAGATAGAACTTAAAATTCAGTGGCAAACGAATCGTGCTAATCATAGATTTCAAATCGCAGCAATTAACCGCCTGCTAAGGCGTGGGCCATACTGCAATGTGTCGATCAAACGTCGTTCTAGGGTGGGCGCTGCATTGTGCTGCTGTGCATCATATGCGCACGTGGATTCGAATGTTTTCCCGTCTTTTGTTATCTGCCAGATATTGCATGCCCGGGTGTATGTGTCACAGTGAAAAAGCGCATCATAATAACGTCCTGTTGGCTGTTGTTTTGTATTGCCCGCTAACCGAACACGTAAGTCACGCCAAGAACCCGCAAACACATAACCAGAGTCACATACAATGTGCAACGACGACAAGTTGACTGAAGACAGTGAAATTAGGCGGGGTCCACCTGCTCCACTTGCACATATTATCATCTCGAGCTGCATCGCAAGCTCGCATGCATCAACACCATCGCATAATGATCGCAATCGTTCACCTCGTTCTACGTGATGATGCTTTGTTTTGCCGTTTATCCACTTCACATTATGTGGAATAATGTCGCTCCAGCTTTCCTTTCCTATTCGTGTTTGCTGGGTGGATTGGTTTGATTTTTCTTTTCAATTTTCGCCTTTTTTTAATGCAGCGTGACATGCGAGGACGGTTCACAAAATGGAACTGGTTCGCTCTCAATTGATGTGTTGTGTGTGTGTGTGTGTGTGTGTGTGTGTGTGAGCATGTGTGCTTAATTCTCATGCAAGGATGTGAATTAATAACGACAAGTACAAAAAAAAATCTATCGTAGACCTTAGAACATAGCGGAAATGTGACATTTACACAAGAAGAAAAAAACATACACGTGGCGTGGTGTGAGGATGCAGTTTTGTCTGGGCCCTGTCTGCACAGAGCGCCATCAAAAATTCATCACAATTCCCATCCACATCCTTTGCGAGTTTTATGGCAAAATTACATCCGCACCCGAGTGCCATTGGAGTCGAGTTATTGTACCGGAGATGGCGGCAAGTTAGCCGACACTTGAGAGAACTCAGCCTGACTATTCGCGCCCACCGTCCGATGTATCCTTTTGAGGCGGTTGGGTATAGTACTTGAACAGCGAGCAAAACAAAAAAGCTTAACCACTCTTCCGCCCTTTACTGAGTGGCCAAACAGAGACTATTTAAATGGCGCACGATGATGATGATGATGATGTGTGGGATAACCCTAAAATGGGTGGCAAAGGGAACGCAATACTTGTTTGCTCTGGTTCTTAATTATGTGAAATAATTGGAATAATTAATTGAACCGGATGGACGGTCTTTACGATGACACATCCGCAATGGATAGTGCTTTTTTGCTAGAAACAGCCACCAACCAGGCAACAAGGTGGAACGGTTGAGATTTTTGAAATTTTGAAAATAAAAGACGTTAACTGTCATAACCGTTTTTCGTTCGCTTTTAAGTTGGCCGGTACAATACCCGTATTCACACACAAGATCTGTGCGTTTCTCACGCTATTTCTTTCTTCCGAAAACTTGTCCCCTTTCAAGACATACGAAAGTAAGAAATCGGTTGACCTCTCCCCCTCCGTCGGTCTGACACGCAAATGCTCTAATGTTCTGGTATAGTACCAGCACTCTTTCAACGGTCAAAATCAGCGAAGCGCTAATTTTTCCGTTTACCCAAAAGACCTAGGAGACGACAGTGCAGTGTTTTTTCCTGCTTCGTTACGTTCTTTGTTTCTCGCTTTTCTCCCTTTTCTACATGTTCCCATGTCACACGCGCATAATACAAATGCTTTATAAAAAGGGCAAGACGGTGGTAGATGGGAAATAATCAACCCCACATAAAATAGTTTCTACTTCTCACCGAAAATTGATCGTGCCAGCAGCAGCAGCAGCAGCAGCAGCAGGAAGAAAAATTAAAAGCCACCACCAAGAAACTGGTAACGCTTTTCTTCTGATACAACCACCATGAATCGTATAACGCGCATGTTAAGAAACGAATGTGAGCCTTAAACTGCGCATGAGAACCTTTACTTCTTGGCAAGAAGATTGATAAAGGAGAACTAGCACAACGCAAGACGAATAACGATCATTTTTCCCCTCTTATGTACACATTCCTCCGGTGAAAAATCGAAACAATATCGCACAGGCACAGAACGGTTCGGCAGAAAGGTGATCAGAAGGGGGAATATTTAAATGCCCTTATAATTCCACTTTCGTTTCGCCGATCTCTACCGCACAAGGTAAGAAATTTTACCTTTCTGAAGAGAACATACACTCCTCGACTTCTAACGTGACTTGCTGATGATAATTGCCGGTTTGCAGGGCAGGCGACAAACCCACCGAGAGAGGAGGGTATAACGAGAAACACACACACACACTGCTGCCGTTTGGCCATAAACTTCCGGAGCAAACAGCACAAACAACAACAAAAAAACCTCAAACTGAAACCTTACGCAGTGAAAAAAGGGGAAAGAAAGAGAAAAATAAGATCAGTAAGGGCCTGACGAGTTAAGCGGTGTATGGTCGCGCGCGCCCGAATGTCTTAGGTCCGCTCTAACGAAGCTGAGGGACCCGGGTGGTGGTGGTGGTGAGGGTTTTCTTAATAAAAGAAAACCATCTTTAAGATGCAAGCTGGTTCGATACTACTCGGCACCAAAGAAAGGAAGGGAACGTTGCCGTTTTTGTCCTTTGCTTTTACCGTTTGAAAGAAGAACAAGAACCGGGAGGCATAAAGGCAAGAGGGGTTGTTTCGATTTCCAAACGGCCACAGGCTTATGTGCTTTACGCGTCTGCTGCTGCTGCTGTTGCAGATGCAGTCCTTATTCCCGCCAAAAATCCTCAGTTTGCAGTTGGCATTGTGTGGCATCCGAGACCGGCCCGAGCCAGATGATCGCACCAGGTAACGATTTGCAGTGAGCAAAAATCTCAAAACGATTATCCGCAAAACCGATTTTGCTCATAATTTTAATGATCGTTCTTAAGGTTTAACGGGGTAATGTACCTGTTAACAGCCTAGGCTAGGTAGGGCTCTGTATGGTGCTTTTTGCTGCCAACAAAACAAGTGAAAAATTATGCTTAGAGATTATCAAACTTGAATGAACTAAATATCACAAAATTCTATCAATAATTTTTGCGTAAGAAAGACTAACTTTGGAGGAATCCTCTGAAAGTTGGCCAGGTGCATGCCTAAGACCTATCGTAAAACTAACTCCACTTTTGTCTTAGCTCCGCCTCGGCTATAGATTACCAAAAAAATTGTATCAGTCTCTCTGCTGAGGAAATTTTGGAGTATTGACGATGCTTTAAAGTTAAAAAATATATTTTTAAACTTAATAATATGCATCTTATTCAGGGGAATCGTGTCTACTACGGACTCCACTAACTCCTGCGATCCAGAAGACTCCAACAACACACGAAATGCACGATTTACCGCATTTTGATACGTCCGGTAGTCCTCTACGGGTACGAGTCTTGGACTATGCTGACGGAGGACGCCAATGCACTCGCCATTTTCTAACGGCGGATGCTAAGGACTATCTTTAGCGATGTGTTCGAGCAGGGCGTGTGGCGAAGGAGAATGAACCACGTGCTAGCTGAGCTGTTTGGCGGTGCTGATATCCTGACGGTAGTCAAAGCCGAAAGGATACGTTGGCTGGGGCACGTGATGAGGATGCCGCACTCGTGCTCCACCAAGAAGGTGCTCGTCAGCGTCCCGTTCGGCACGAGGCGTCAGGTGGAGTCTAACCTGTCCGGAGATCGGATGCAGCCGTGGATGGAGGACTGCAGCCCTAAACCGAGTTTCCTGGAAACTGATTGGAGACAGATTGGCCATGTCGATACGACGCACTCAATCCTGAGCAGGCCAAGAAGAAGAATAAGAATATGCATCTCCTACACAGGGTTATCAAAAGAAATATTTTTCAAATCATTCTGTCAGTCTTTTTAAATGTCAATTGTCATTCCTCCAATATTAATAATGGACAGTTGATAGGCGATTATAACGAACCACACTAAATGTTACTCATTCTTGCACCTTTTTTTCCTAGGTACCGATTATCAACTGTCCTAGCACCTTGGCCAATCACACAACTTTTGTTTTCACTTGCCGAGGCTTGTTGGCTCTCTGTTCTCCAAACAGTACCTCCTGGATGTCTAGAAGATAACCGGCCATACCCGTTCATTCTTCTTCGTTCCTCTCGGCGATGTCCGTCCGGTAGTGTTTGCCGTGCAACTCTTTACATTCTCTGCTTGCTTTGTCCTCCCTTTCCTAATTAGCAAAATTACATTAATTAAGCAATTTTTAATTAAGCTCCTTCGTTGAGTTTTTGTTTTCATTTTCATCTTTTGCTACCGAGAGCAGCAAGCACCTTCGTCGGTACAAAACAACTTAAAAAAAAAAACATTCCCCAACACAAGAATCACTGTTCATAGTGCAAACCAAGTCCAGTGCTACTCCAACGACTGGTGCGATGATTTTTTTTTTGCCTTGAAGTGCTCTCGCAGGTCTCTGTGTTCTGTCGCTATTTTCACAGTTTGCACGAGAAACCAACAACGTCTTCTGCAACTCTTCTCTGCCGGGAGGGGGCTTAAGTCAGTGTTGGTGGTTTCACTGTTCTCGTGCATCACTTGCTTCTCGAGCGTGCTACCACCGTGAAGAACCATTCCGTTTTTCCCCGTTACGGTAAGACGAACGGGCCGAGACCGAGCTACCCCAGGAGTTGACGTTGGGCGGTTTTGCTTTATGTTTTCAGAAGGTTGTGCAATTTCGCTTTTTCTGCAAAACCGTTTGAGAGTTGAAGCATTTTGGAGCAAACGTGAAAAGGAAAAAGGGAAACAGCATCTTTGCAAATGGGTGCCATTTTGTTATTCCTGTTTGATCCTATTTATTAAAAACGAAACGTTTTTTTAACGCATTTAGCTTCAACATTTGCTCGTTTAAAAATTTTCACACAATTTTTCCCAGAGCAAAGTGTTGAAAAAAAAAAAGATTTTTTGTTTTGTTCAATGGACCCAACATCTTTTTTTACAAAAAAAAAACAAGTCTAATTCTAACGAACAGAATTTGAATGACAAAAATAATCACTTTGAACGTTTGATTCTATCAAAAAACCGGGAAACTATGCACACTGTGCCTACAGCGCATATAAATCCCCACCCGTCCAGCGATTTAGTGCTTTCGTGTGTTTAGATAGCACATACACACAAACCCGACATCCCTAGTACATATGGAGATCAATAGGGTTGGTTGGGTTACTAGGAGCAAAGCTCTAACTGTTGTACATCGAAATATGATTGAAATAAGAGCGAAAGAGAGAGACGCTATGGGGCTGTTATCTTTCGCATTTCGCTTGTACAACCAACAATGCGAGGTGTTAGTTGTTCTATTCTATTTATTCCGTACAGCACATAAGGATAAACTACTTCCGATCCTCACACTGCTCGGTCGTTCCCTTTCCGTTCGCAACGCGGCTAGACTGTACCCGAAAAATACATCCTCATCCAACCCCAATCGCAGGACACACGCACCGAATCAAACGAAAATTCCAAAATGCAATAACACGCTGCGTTTGTGCATCGGCATTTGGGTCTAATGTGTGTGTGTGTGTGTGTGTGGAGATCCCAACGGTGCATTCGTGCGCATCTGCGTGAGTCTGCAAACTAACAATGACCACCGGATGTATCGCATTTTATGTACGTGTACACTCACAAATCATTCTCCCAATTTGGGATCCCCATTTCCACCGAAATTCCTGATGCACACCAACAGCACACATACACCGGTGCATGGAAGAGATGCATCCTATTTCGGACGTTCGGTTTTTGTGCATCGATCCCCGGATACCTAGGCTATGCATTCCCGGGTGCTTGTGCCGGACACATGGGTGGTTGTGAACAGCAACCGCCCCCCGAATCAGCCCTGGGACTAGCAATTCTAATATTGCATATTGCACACGCAAAGTGCATCTATTGGGTGACGGGGCACAACGCTGCCTAAAAAACCCCACACACGTACGAATTTTGCACATCCACAGAAAAACAAAAATTGGAATATACTAACCAGCCTCATGTGTGTGAGCGTTATGTGCATTCGTGGTCACGATTTTCCCGGCACGTTTTCGGTGGTCCACTGCGTTACGGCTGCTTGGGAGTGGGTTTTAGTCGAGCGCGGTAAGGATAAATGGGACTGCTGTTTTGGGACAGGTTTTTGATAGAGTTTCTATGTGTTGCAAAAGTGCAAAGCAAATGCATTTCGCCGATGCACACACATTCCCTGGAGAGCGTTAGGGTGCTCCAAACTTACGAACCGTACGCGTGACAACGCAGACATAATAACGAATGCTATTAATTCTAACCGAATATGGATGCAATTTATTCTTGCATCTAGACACACACATGTACGGAGCTGGGTTTTTCCTCCCTAGGCTTGCAGCTTCCAATCCTCCTATTTCATAGTATTATTTCCTGCCGAATCGGTCCCTATTTGGGGTAGAATAGCTGGGACCATCTATTTGGTTCTGTTTTGGTAATTTTAAGCAGGGAATCCAGGAATGCGGCTCAACATTTGCCCAAAATTCCCAACATGGTAGACACAAAAACAAGCGTTACAATGTAAGCGGAGCTTACAGTGTGCTGGAGATCCGATCGGTGAAGCATGAGATAGAACAGAGCAACGTCAATCAGTAATCTAAACACGCAAAAAAATATCCTCCATCACGATCGCTAAATTTCGGTGTATGATGGATCCATCACGATGGTTCACGCACGGAATATCCCCACGCTAATTCGGTCCGTAGCCGGCCGAGGCCGGGGCTAGTAGCAGCAATAGCAAACCCCACCAAAGCGTACAACTATATAAGGTACGGTGAAAGATAGGTACACATAGCATGAAGCCATATTAGTTTTTGATGATCGATTTTCGCGGAAACCGTCCTCCCTTCGAGCTTACCCAATCTAAAGGATTGCACCATGGCTGCACTGTCTACTCTTCCCCGCAAGTCTAGCCAACAGCAGCAGTAATACATGATCCCACTGCTGCATCGATTGATAGCATATCCGAATAATTTATGGCCCGAAACCGAGCTTAGCTTTGGGGCCGAGAGCAGCCAAAGTTAAAAACCTTCCGCTGTGCTGTGCACCAACAAAACACGGGGACCAGCGGAACATGGGTATTCATGTGGAAATTTCATAGCCAAAAACCAACCCCCAGCACGCCGGGCAGAAAAAGCTGTCCCACCTCGTAGCCCTTCCCGCTGTATGCTTTTCCATGTTGGGTCCTCGAAACGTCCAACGCTAACAAAGCTTGGATTCTGGACCGAATTGCGGTACAACGCTAAGTAAATTTGCATTCGATCAATTACTGTGCGGAAACAATGATGGTGTCTTTTTCCTCTATCTTTATTTTTTTGTATCTTTTGCCCCAAAACGTACCCAAGGTTCCATCACGATTGCAGCTCTGACCAAATCGCAAATAGTGGCACGATCAGTTCTGTTTGGTTTGTGGGATATATTGTTTGGATTTTAAGTTTTTCCAATTGCTGACATAAAGGGACTTTGAATATTAGAACATCAGAGGACACGAAGAAAAGTTTTTTACACTCTGTAGATGTGAGCGCAGGGATGAGCTGAAGCTCATCTTTCGATGTCCTAATGCCGTACAAAAAAAAAAAAAAAGCGGCCAGGGCAATAATAATTAATTTGTGAATAATAGATTAACTTTTCATTCCCGCCAGGGGAATATGATTTCATTTCGCCCTGAACCGTTCAACCGTTGTCATGTTCCAAGCCTTCCCACTTCCGGCAAAACGTGTCCAATCAAACACAACCCATTTCCGGTTGCCGTACAGCTATGCACACGTGCACGAGTCAGACACGGGGTACAATTATCTTGCTGACGCCGTAAAAGGGGTTAAGAGTATCTCATCGGTTTCCTCCGATTTATAGGTCTCATTTCTTCATCGTCACTTACCTGAAATTGGAGAACCACTTGACCAGTTGGGCGGTGTTGTTTTTGTTGAACTTGATGTCCGGGAAGTACATTTTCAGCACGGCTGAACTTGGGTACCGTACCCAGAAGAACATCAGCTTCGCCTTGCGCAGGTGCATCGGAGTCAGGGTGGACGAGTTCACCGGAGTTAAGGATTGGTTACTGGATTTTGGAATTGGTGCATTGATTTTTGATTAATTATAAAGTGTGTAGTGTGTACCCTCGCCAGAACTATGCTTCGCTATTCCATTGTGAAAGGCCTTGAACAAAGTAGTAGCAAATTCCACTAAAGACGGGGAAAAAAGGATTGTGCGAATCAGATTTCGATATCTTGATATCGAACACGCCCTTCAACGGCGTAACGGAAACTATAAAAGTGACTGCAACTCAATTCGAAGAATGTCGAACATGGCGGAATACAAGAATGAAAGAATATCCGCTCCTACGATGGCGTAAATCTGATTAAGACACACCACCGCTTTCCTGTTTTTTTCCTTCTGAGTTTCCCCGTTCGTATTGAACGTGGAACTAGTGCGTAGGGGGGGGGGGGGGCTTTGCAAATCTTTTAATTTATTTAAACATTCCCACAGACACGTATCAAGAGGTTATGAGGGGCACACAACGTCTAAGGTTCCCCAAACATTCACACAGAAAATAGGATTTAGCTATTTAGGACTCAAGCTCTAACAACTATTGTTACGCTGTTAGTTGTTTTCAAAGTCTAAATCAAACTAGAGGTTTTTGGTTTCAATTTTAACCCTACAGTTAATGTCTTGAGAGGCCTTTCACAATAGAGCAATTGCACAGATAGCAGAATGATAGAAAGCAAAAGTAAAAATGTCTTACGCTGCAATAGAGGAAGCATCAAAAAGTTGTAGTTTTGAAAAGGATATAGTAGGCTCCATTCCGTTGTAGGCGATATCGGCAGAGGTACAGTCCGAGTTACGGTCGTTCACATCCATCGACGCTCTGATATGTCCGTAGTCCGGTGAGTTGCCGTGATGGGCTGCCAGCAGGGCCGGATGCAGCATCGTTGGCGGGTGGGGTAGTGGCGGGGAATCACGCGGGTCCAGCATGCCGTTGATGCCGGGCGGGCTCGACGACACCTTCATATGGTGAAACTGTGACGGCTGGGGACCGTGTGGGCCACCGTGCGGACCGTGCGGATTGAAGAAGGGGCTGTAGGGCGAAAAGACTTGCGACTCGTGCAGCGATGGGTTCGGGATCGCAACCGAGGTAGGCAGTGAGACGGGCAGCATCGACGAGGCGGCCCCGTGGAAGGACGACCTCGGCGATTTGCATTCCGTGGGCGTTGTCGGACCGGACGGTTGAACCGTACCGGCCGACTGACCGTTGTTGAACGGGGAAGGCTGCGTTTGCTGCTGTTGCTGCTGCTGCTGGGCTGGGGTTGGTTGTTGCGATGCGGCTTGAGATTGGGACTGCTGTTGCTGCTGCCCACTCAAGGTGTTGTTGTTTTTGCTGCAACTGTTGTTGTTATTGTTGTTGTTGTTTCCCAGACAATTGTTGGCGCCACCCATTGGAAGCTGCTGCTGCGATTGTTGCTGCTGCGGCTGCGATTGCTGCTGCTGCGATGGCGTATGCTGCTGCTGCTGCTGCTGTTGTTGAGATTGTTGTGAATCAACTTGCACCTGATTCGAGGACGGAATAATGCCATCCTGAGCTAAAATTCTACTCACTGTTCGTGGTGTAATGCGCGTGTCGGTCACCTTATGCCGCTTCTTTTTCGGCGTCACCACAAGGCTGAGCGCCTCGTTCTGCTCGGGATTGTGTTCGCGGGGTTCCGGTGGTGGCAGACAGAACGGGTTCACCTGGCTGGGCGTCCCGAGGGCCTGATTCATCGAGTTGTAGAGTGCTGCGGCTGCAACCGAGTTGATGTTCTGTGGCGTTTTCGATGTTTGGAACATAGCTGTAGAAGGAGAAGGACGTACATGAGGAGGCATACCGATCGTGTTCATACTGGCCGCCGCAGCTGCGAGCTGTTGCTGTTGCTGCTGTTGCGGGCCAGCCCCCTTCGGATCGTGCGTCGATCCCGCACTCGGTACGTGCATGGCGGGCATGGCCGGCATCGCGGGAAAGGAACTCCCGTTTAGCCGCTGTCCGGCACAACCGTTAACATTCGCTAACGGCGGCTGCTGCTGGACGCAGGGACCATTGCCGTTGGGTGCAGACATACCCACCACTGGGGCCATCGGCAGGGGTGCGTTGTTAAGACTAGGTGTACTTAGCATAGGTGCGTTACCTGATTGACTGGCGCCTGATTGACGATCAGCCTGACTTATCTTGGTGCGCGGTGACTTGCGGTCCAGTAGCTGCGAAGCCATCAACAGATCCTTGTTCAGTTGTTCGGCCGCCGCAGCCGCCGCTTCCGACTGTTTGCCTAGAAATCGTCGCTGGTGCACAAACCTCGTTACGATCGAATCGACCAGATTCGAAAGCGATGCCGTAATCTCCGTCTTCAGCACGTCCGCCAAACCCTCCAGATCCGTACCGGACATCGGTCCGACAGAACTTGCGCTCGAGCGCATCATGTTCAATCGGTTCGTCAAATCGGATGGAAGCGATGATCCCTTGGGTATAGCAGGAATGTGACCACCCATCGATGCTGGTGCCACATGGCTGGTCGCCTGCGGCACGGCTTGCATTGGGACATGCGTCGGCGAGAGTTGTTGCGATTGCACAGGAGGATGTGATTGTTGCTGCTGCTGCTGCTGCTGCTGTTGTTGGTGTTGCTGCTGCTGCTGCTGCTGCTGCTGGGACGTCGAGTGCGGTGGAAGCTGGACATTCGTCGACATGGACTGCACTAAGCCACAAGATTGCTGCGGTGGCTGCTGCGGATGCGTCGGCGAATGTTGCTGAAGTGGCTGCGCCTGGGGATGTTGAACAGGCGATTGTAACAGTGCCTGGGAAGTTTGATTTTGTGCTTGAGGTTGCTGCTGGTGCGGCATAGTTACCTGCGATTGTATTACCTGTGATGAGTTACTGCTGGAACTCCGGTCGGGCAAATGAGCTGGATGTTGTTGCTGATGTTGTGGCATAATCTGCTGCTGCTGCTGTGATTGCTGTTGCTGTTGCTGAAGCGATTGCTGCTGCTGTTGCTGCTGTAACAATTGCTGGTTGGAAGCTTGTAGATTCCGTTCCGCTTGTTCCGCTTTCACTAGCCTCGCTTCCTGCTCGAGAAACAGCTTCTGATACATGGCAGCAGCGTTGCTCATCTGCTGACTGTGCTGCTGTTGTGGTGGTTGTTGCTGACCGAGCGTTTCATGCGGCATGGCCACTGCTGCAGCCGCTGCTTGCTGCATGTGCTGCAGAAACGGATGCGTCCCGTTAAAACCGCCCGGCTGCAGTGGATGTGTCGAGGGAAGCGCGTTGTGCAGCTTGGCCGACATCATCTTGCTCATCATCTGCAGCATGCTGGAGGCATCGGCTGCTGCTGCCGCTGCTGCTGCCGCGGCCGCCGCATTCGTTTGCCCCTTCGACCCCGACCCATCCTTGACGGGGGTCGAGGCCGATAGGTGAGGCTTTTCCGGCGATAGGTCGGACGCACTCACGACATCATCCTCCATGATGTCGCTGGAGGAGCTGTCATCCACCACCTCCTGGGTGGTATCCGATTGCTGCTCCATGCGTGAGCACAATTGCACATATTTCTGCTGCATCTCGGCCAGCTGTTCCTGCATGGAACGCAGCTGCGACTTAAGTACGTCCTTTTCCACCCGCTTTTGATGAATGTGGGGCGTCGTGACTGTTTCCACCAGATCATCATCATCATCGGTCGTTGTCGGATCGGTAACGGGGGTGGAGGTATTGTTCGCGGCGGCAGCCGCTGCCGCAGCCGCTGCACTGCTGCTCAGCATAAAGTTCTGCAACGTGAGGCCCAGATTGAGACCGGCTGCTGCTGCAGCCGCATACCGTTCGGCCGCACTGTTGTCGTGCTGTTGCGGGTGGTAGAGTTTGCGCTTTTTGCAACCATTCACCGGGGGTTGGGAAAGGATCGCTGGACTGGAGCGCATCGACGAAACAATGTTCTCCACCCGGGCACGCTTCATATTGAGTGCTTCCGGTTCGGCGCGGCTCGCCATGATGCCACTGCCGGGCGTTGGCGTTCGCTCGTCCCGATCCTTGTCGTCGAGACAGCAATCGTCCAGGTCCATCATCTCCTGCTTCGCGATCAAACCACCGGTACTGGCGGCACCAGTGGAAGACGCCGGCGAAGGTACGGTTTCGTCCACCTCGTCCGGCAAGGACGCCACCAGCTCGTCGATCACATCACTCTTCTCCTGCTTAGGATTTATCGTTTCGACCACACCGGCACTTGCACCATTCGCTAAACGACAGACGTCCGCGGACGTACCGAGCAAATCATCACATTTCGTACTATCACTAGCGCCGTGGGTCGCTTTCGCATTTTGATTATTGCCGTTAGCCGCCCGGTGCTTGGCGGCCGCACCCTTGGTGCTGGTGCCACCACCCACATCACTCGTATCACTCAGCTCGCCCCCGTTCACGATGGCGCCGAGGCTGTTCTCACTAATTTTGCTCACATCGAAGATCGCGTTGTTGTGGTTGTTATTCTTGCTACCGATCACATTGTTATTGTCCGGCGATATCCGACCGCCGGTCCCATGCTGCTGCTGCTGCTGCTGGCTACTCTGGTTGCTCTGGATCGTCGCGCGCAGCTCGTGATCGAGAGCCATCAGGTCCTTCTTGCCCTGCAAGATGTTGCGCAACATGTGGTGTGCCAACTCGCTCGTGGCTGGTGGTGTTGTAGAGTCACCGTCAAGGTCTATAACACCACCGAGCCCGTTACTGCACGAACCGTCCACTGCACTGTTGCTGCTGGCGGTGGCCGCCGTCGCGTTTCTACCGCTGCCCGACTTGGCCACGTTCGAGGCGCTGCCACCGTCACCACCGCCACCACTGCCACCATTATTCTCACCGTTGGTATTCGCAAGAGCATTGTTGCTGTTGCTACTGTTGCTGCTGTTGCTGCTGCTAGTGCTGCTGCTGCTGCTGCTACTACTGTTGCTGCTCGTACTACTCGAGCTGCTGCTGCGCCGGTTCGAGCCCATCGTCACATCCGGCACTGACACTGTCGCACTGTTACCACTCTTGCCGTTTTTAGCACTTTTCGCACTTTCGCTAGTGCTGGTATTATTGTTGCTGCCGGAATTATTACTGGCGCTGGTATTGTTATTGTTCGTGTTGGTATTGTTGTTGTTCAGATTCGTCACACTTTCGAACCCGAGCTTGGCGGAATTCACCACACCTCCACTTGCACCGTTCACACCACTATCCGTCGTAAGCCCGCCGCAATCGCTCACGCTGCCGTTGTTGATGCTGCCGGCCACACTGCTGATACTGGCCGCGGCAGCCTCGATCGCCGAGAGCATGCTAATCGTGTCCGGATCCGTTGCGTCCTGGGCCTGCTTCACTTGTCTGCCAAGCAGTTCGTTAAGCATCTTGCTGGCGGCCGCCGGTCCGTAACCGCCGGGACCGAAAAGTCCGCTGAAATGTTGCTGCTGCGCCTGGCTAAAAATAGCCCCGTATAGACCACTGCTCATGAAGGACGGCCGAGAACTGAAGCTGGGTATCGAGGAGTAGCTGTTTCTTGGCTCGCCCGCGTCTACGCGCTGTCTGCTACGCTTGCTATTGCTGTTGCTCCCGTTGCTGCTGTTGCTGTTACTGCCGTTACTGCTGCTGATCGTCACTGTGTTGGTAGGGTTGTTCTTTAGCAACTTATCGACGTACAAACCGAAAGAATCAGAGTCTTCCTCCGATGACATCATAAGCAGGGAGCCTGCAGTACACGAACACGACGGCGACGATGGTGGTGGCGGTGATGGTGGCAGCGGTGGCAACGACGACGACGACTACGACGGCGAAGATAACCTCCCCTGAAAATTGAACCGCTTTCCAGCAGGTGGGGGAAACGTTCCCCGCCCAGATGCCAGCGTCGTCACACACACTACCAACGGTTCGTGTCGCTGCAAGCGCGTGGTCTTTTTTCTGCGCACGGCGATTCCTTAGCGTTGTCTTTTTCGAACTACTGCACGAGCACGAGCCCCCTCCAATTTCCGAACGGTCGCTTAACCCGGCCTTAGCTTTCCCCTTCCATGGCATGGACCTGGTGGTGTACCGCACACAACGCGCCCGTACGGTACAACGAAAGAGAGCAAACAGCAAACGGACGAGAAAACGGACAGAACAAAAAGAAACGAGAAAAAAACGGAGAGTTAGAGTTAGGTTATGTTATTTTATGCTTTTATGTTTCTACCGTGGTTTCTACTACGGTGTGTATGCTTCCTTCGGATGCTCGAGCATAAACGAATACTGCAAGTACGCCACCGCCACGAAATGCACACGAATGCTACCATTTCTATGCCCTAAAGGGAAGGACACGCGAAACTATGTCCAGCTAGATCTTGGATAAAAGGTGTTATAATTTCTTAAGATCTGTTACGATCAAATGCGATCAATCTTTTGAGGTTTCTATTCGTTAAATTATTATTTTTCTTAATTGATGTAACAGTGTACAGCATCGACATTATACGAGGACACATTCTTAAGGACATAATCCAAGTTGTGATTTTAACCAGAATTATTACAAAATTTCTAAACGCTTTCGATAAAGGTGCGCTATTAAAAGCGAGTGAGTGGTTAATGTTTTGTTGCCGTTTCTTTCACCCTTACAACAATCCGGCGGTAGGCCAGATGGAGATGATGCCGAGGGTTCGGAATTCAACCGACCGACCGATCGAAGACGTGTGTGCGTCCCTTCCTTTTCACTGCAGGGAAAATAAATTACCACGTTGCACACCTGGAACTTAGCCATACCGACCAACACACGCATACATACACACTCATGTCCTGATCCGGACGCAGGGACGCATTCAATAAGAACGGTTTTGAATGTGCCCCGATGCTGATGTCCTGTGGCGGCCGTTGCGGTAGGAAGGAAAGAAGGAAGCAAGGAAAGAGAGAAGCAATCTGCAGTAACCTCCGAAAGGTTCTTGTGTCAGCTCAGAGTCAGCTGTTTCGTTGTTGATGGATGCTGCCAAGCGTGTGCCGGCGCCTTCTAATTAGAGCTCCAATGGGTGACTTATAAATATCAATTTAACCCTCCCTCGGACTAGAAGTAACTTAATTACTTACGAATGCGCCACGAATTGGGGAGATTGGATACTGGCATGGCATCATCTTCCTTCTCAAACGCAGAGACACATTAGCGATCGAATCCTCGTAGTCGCTGACACACTTACTGTTGTCATCACACTCCAAGAGATAAACTTAGAATGTTTACTGTTTTCCTGTCCCTTTTCCTTTCATCAGAGCAATTCCTTCCCAGCCTTCACAGTCCCTAAAACTCATCAAAACATTCGTAAATTGGATAATAAAATGTGTCTTTCCCTCTTGATCTTCGTGACAAGTTGGTGGACAATATTTGCGTACGATAGTCAAAAGCAAGATGACGACGATGAGTGCTTTGTAAATCGTCTTCGCGTGGATTCTGGACTGTATCAAATGGGATTCTTGACGATAACAAGATTGACGCCTAATGATATCATCACCCAAGCGACAGAGTGTGACCGTGTTGCTGGTCGAATTATTCTTCAAGATGCACACTGCTGCGTGCTTTCCTCAACCACTGTGCTGGGGAGATGATATTGGGGGGGGAGGTAATTGACAATTGGTTTTGGAGAAGACGCGATTCGAGTGGACAACTTTTTTATTAGTGAGGTCACTTTGTACGCATTTGAAGCATTGTTTGAGCAATTGTGTTGATGAGTTTGCACATACGCAGACCGTAAAAGTTAATCAAATGATGGGCAGCTCTCATAATATATCTAAGCGTTGTAGAAAATGGCATCATTGTCAGAAACATGTCTGTATACGAAATTTTCAAAAACCATGAAAAGTCGTTACTCTCGCAGCAACGTATCCAAGCGAATTTCCGTCTTAAGCGACCGTTACATTTGACGCTTCGTTGAGCACCACCACCAAGTGTCCTAATGCACGTGAGCAGCCAAGCCCGGCTGTCACATCACGAAAGGTGCATTATCGGTTATGAAGATAATGCACCTTTCCAAGCAAACGAAGAACACGCAAAGAAAACGAATTTCTTAAAGACGTTTGCAGAGCAAGGGATCGCAACGTCTTCTCGGTGTGCCACACTCGCTATGCTCCGGTAAACGCACTCCGGGGTTAAGTCGCATTCCCCTTTCGGCATACCTGTGCAGTTTGTAGGACGGGTTTACAGCCCCGGGTACCTGAGAGCACAATCGCATACGACACTGCGAAGGGTGGTAGAGTACACGGAGTCGAAGGAGTTGCGAGTTGCTGGAATTGTAAGCGGAAATAGAATAATTGCCGTCTTGTTCCATATGGCTCGGTGCCGTCGTGTGGCATACACGCGAGGTGCGGTCCTAAATTTGTTGCCGTACCCTCTCCCTCCACCGACTGATCGTTATCGTGAGGCAAATGTAGTGCTCGGAGGGTGTCGTCTCGGTCACCAAGAAACGTCAACGGTTTCTTTTTCGGTTCCGTCTATTGAGAGATTTACCAACCCAACGGGGTCAGTTAACCCCGGTTTCCCCTTCGACGAAGAAATCCCAAAGATATCACGCACTGCAATCATATTACAGCGGTTTGCACGCTTCCTTTCGGGGTGTCCGTTGCCTTATGATTGTTTGGTTCGGTTCCCATATTTCATTCCGAGTGACTCCTAAACTGCAAATGCGACAAATTCAGGAATTCAGTCAATCGTAAACCAAAGTGTGCGGGTATTGTACGATAGAACACACTACGGGCACCCACTCCCTTTCGAGACGAACTTGAGACCGCTGCGAACTTCTGCCCCAGCGCACCCCCTCAGTGCAGCACTTGTGCTGATTCCTTCTTTTTTTTTGGGGGGAATCCTTCCGTACCTTTCGTTACACAATGGGTCAGAAAAAGGGCAAACGATATCTTCCGATCGGTGGACACCAAAGTTCGGGATGCTTGTTGTGGTTGAAGATGTTAGCCGTGAAAGGGGATTGTTGATACCTCGACTGCCATCATCATGATGCATCTTGGCTTTGGGAGGGGGACCTATCCACCATCCACCCGCTTAATGCGTGCCGATGAGAAATGGATCGACGCCGACGATGACGACGACGGTGTGTAATACGATGATCCTCGCCGGAAGTGCTGATTATTATTAATTCTCCCACAAGACGACGACTACGGATGGATGGAATGTGGGCAAAGTGAGTCGGTAGAGAAGAGCGAAAAAGGGAAATACTTTCGCAAAAAAAAACCGCAAACGATGGATGGATGAGGTGCCCGCGTAAGCCGTACGATACCGTGCGAAAGGAAGTATCATGGCTGAGAACTGTCTCCTTCCGTTCGGAAGAGTTGCTGACAGAACTGCGCGTGTGAGAGTTGGCAGGAATTGGCAGGAATTGGCAGGGATTTTTTGTCTTCGAATATGTAAACTTGAGATGTGAATCAAAGTAATAAGAATTTGTTTCAGTTAACTACTCCTTTGGTCTCCTCTGATGTCCGGGGTCAGCAGAGTATTGCTGTGTATTATGCTGGTTGGTGTACAGTACATCTTATGCAATTACCGCATAAACATATAGACATGTTCCCACTTCCTTACTAAACAAGAGAAGAAAAAAAACAACTACACTCTCCGCCAGAGGACACGTTAGGTTTTCATGGTCGTTACTGCAAACAATTATCAATTAGAGCTAATTAAATTCCGGGGGAACCGGGATTTATTTGGCAGTGCAGTCGAGCAGACAAACATGTACACCCTTCCATCGTGATGTTTTACCGAGGCAGCAAGTGCACTTACTGCTGCCGCCAGTGCATCGCGTGTGTTGTTTTGTGCTGGTCCACACTGTCAGTACAAATCTTTAAGTTCAATTAGCTTCAATTGGAAAGGAAGCGTGACAGATTTTGGATTTCCTTATTTTTGTCATCCTTGTGCTCGGAAACCACCCTTAATGGTTGTGGTTTGATGTTTGTTTTCAGTAAAAAAAAGTCTTTCAGTTAACATAGGCGGTATAGATTTGAACAACTTTGTTTGAAAACTTTCCTAAATCACCTTTTAAACACGGAAAACATAAAAACAGCGAGACGTCATGCTAAGTGAAGGATAAATAAAAATGCAAGCATGCGAAAATCGGGAAGTTTCTCAGTTGTTCGGGCAGGCTCTTTCTTTAACCCCTTCTCTTTCGACATGCCTCGCATTGCACCTGAGCTAGAGTTGAGATTGATTTTTCATACGGAAAAATATCATAGCTCAACCCTACTTTTTTACATTTTCCGTGTGTCCTAGAAGCGTGGCTTTACCAGCACTACTCGAACAGCCATCCGCACTTGATTGGTACACGAATGTCTTGCGTATACGGTACGGCGTTCCTTCGAAACGCTTGCAATCGTCTTTCGGTTTTTGGTGGAGGTTAAGGATTTTTAATGCATCAAACACCATGTACCAAGTTGCCGGGTTAGAGGTAGAGCAGGGCTGAAGAGAGACACGGAAAAGGACGCTGGATACAATGCAAATGCAGTGCGCATTGGGTAGAAGAAAATAAAAGCGGCGAGGGCGAATGGATATGCGGCGGAGCATCAGCACCGGCGAGTGAACCTGCCCACCCCCGGTAAACGAGACACGAAAGCAAAAGGATTGCGAAAGGATAACGTCCACCGTGATGCCATATATATATCCTCATCGTTAACCGGGACGCGAAATGGGAGCGGCGCACTTTGATCGACTTTATGACTTGTGTGGCGGATGGCGAAAATGGAAGAGATTTCGCAACGCGAAGTTCCCCTTTTGTATTATGGCGCTGCAGCCAAGGAGCGTGGTAAGAACGCAAGAAGAAGACGAAGAAGAAAGGAAGAAGAAGAAGAAAAAAAAACATCCTCGGGACGACGGAAATCATCCAAAGATTGCACATTGCGAGAGAAGCGAGTAATTAAAACTCATAAGTTCATTCTGCACGGTTTATTCATCACATCATCGTCATCGTATTTATCGTCTCCCCTCCGGTCGTGTGGTGTCCCACGACAGCAACCCATCAATCCTAGGCGACTGTTGGCTGTCGTCCTTCGCATGGCGCTTGCTGCTGTCGAGCTCTATCTGCGTCTTCTTTGCCTCATAATCTCTACTTAGTCGTTTGCCGACTGTTGAATGTCCCAGACTCCCAACCAGACTCACGGATATCATGCACCCCTTGTTTTGTTGGGAAGGAGCTCACACCGGGAGCGACGATATCCGTGCCGTGTGCCTGCAGACACGTGGGAGAGAACCTGGAGCTGAACGTAAGAAATGCAACCGTTTGCAGAAAGCAAGAAAAGCCCGAAGGAAATTATTGCATCGCGAAGGCTTAGGGTGCTCGCCTTCGTCAGTAGAAAAGTGCAATAGCAATAATACTGAATTTCTGCACCATCTTCACCATTCGTTACCTCACTGTTTTTTCCCGAACATACCCCGTTTTTCCCAGAGACCTCTTCTTAGCGGTCGGCGGCGGTGGTGGTTTGAAGGAGGGCAACAGAACAGCGCAACAAGAAACGTGGCCAAACCGAGATGGTAAATATGCACAAGTTCTTCTTGTTCTATTTGAGTTGAATCTTTGCGGCTGTTGGTTATCAACATTTCAGCACACGTCTCAACCAACCAGGCCATTAATATGGCAGTGACTCCTCTCCCACTCCCTCTCTCTGTATCTCCGACCGTATCATTCCTTATTCTACCGGTTGCTAGGCGTGGTAGTGGCACGGTTCTGTGGCGCAAGCAAAGAGTCCCTAAGCTATTCATATGAGGTTTCTTATGCAACCGAAGCAAATAGCTTCGAAGCTCCGTGGTTCCTCGGACATCAGCACCATTTTCCGTTGAGTCGGTTTTTTTTTTTGCACATGTGTATTTACCCAAGGAAAAAGGCGAAAAAGGCGAAAACCTTATTCCCAAGTGGGGCTCCATGAAAGGCGGTTTGCAGAGAGTTTGGGGCGCATCTTTTGCCTCCTTTTTCTTGGCGTGCATGCATCCATGCGTGTTGTGTATGGTATACCGGGTGAAACGGTGCGGTGGGTGGCGCTTGTGTCCTGTGGCCACCGGTGTAACCCACCCGAAACAATGATTATAACTATGAACTTTGTTAATGTGTCCGTGTTTACGCTCATTTCGACCTTATTTACATTCGGTTTGGAGTGTGAATCGGTCGTTCTGGCTGCTAGGAGAAAAGCGAACGGTCGGAGGAAATGCAAATTGTTACACTTTTCACATTAAATGTCTGTGCAAAATAAGCTACACAGGAAATGAGGATGTTTTCCCTACATTACTGTTTATTTGTATTCATGCTTCTGCGAAGGAATATTACGTTTGAGGTAATTTCGAGTAAAAAAAAAACCATTTCAAATAATGTTTGATTTAGTAAATTTACAAAACGAATGATTTAATCATATCTTATTTAAAAACCGACAAATAACCTTCAACATCCCTCATACCTCAACCTAACGACGATGACACGAAGCAGACAAAAACTGAAAAAAATCGTCAGATTTTTTTTTTATTTCTCTTGACGACATCTGATGCACTCTTCTGCAAATTTTTACACAGGCTGCACGGCGTAATAGATGCAGCAGAAAATTTGCAAATGCCATCTCAGCCATGCAAAATCGCACAAAAATCATGCTGCGAAAGAGATGACTTGCTGGGTTTTTGCACAACCCGAACCGAAACGTCGGTAATCGTAATGATTCCACAGTTTCGATTTGTCCTTCCCACACACACACACACACACACAGAGAGAGAGAGAGAGAGTGTTGTATAAGTGCATTTAGCGTTTAAATTTTTTGTTTTCGTGTTTTCTCCCGGTTTTCGTTTCGAGAATATTTTACCATTGAGTCATTTTTATCTACGAGACAAAATACAAAATAAAAAAATAAGGCTGCCCGGTTTTCTGTCATGATACGGCTGTGATGGTGTCCACAAGGGTTGAGAGGCAGTAGAGTGGCATGGGTTCGTAGTATTGGATAATCTGGCCCTATTGGTACGGCAAAACAAAATCGAAGAAGTGGAAAAATGAAAATGCAGTCCTTAAAACAGAGGGGGGGGGGGGGGGGGGTTGAAGCCTCACTGCAACTACCGCACACTGTAGGCATGCGAGAAAATTCGGTGGTCACCACACCAGCGTATTGAGGATTACATTTTTCTTCTGGCATTGTGTTACGCTTTCTGTGCCGCCTCTACCGTCGCTAGCTGACAAGATGAGGTTTGGAAAAATTTTATATAAATGTTTATATATACCACCTACTACTCTCAAACTGCCGGCACACTGCAGCCTGCCCCGGAACGACATTTTGCATTATTAAAGAGTGTCGCGGTCATGTCACAGGATCTCGGCCTGTCACATCCGGTCACTGTTGCTGTGTGCGCCTCGCTTCTGTGTCGCTGCAACGCGACGACGACGATGCTATGGCACTGCAGCGCACCTCGGCATCGGCTTGCTTTATCGCACCGAACTGTCCGAAGAATTGGACGCTTTGCCCGGTGCCTGGTTGCTGCATACGGCGCCGATAACAATGCGAAACGCCAGTGTGAGTGTTAAGGTGGCCGGCGGTTGTGTGGTGCATGGCGTCCAGTGGATGTATTGCCTTCGGCTAGTGCAAGAGAATAGAGCCTCCTGATGCTACTGGGGATGATGCTGGCCGGCGCAGATAAATGCCATTGTCTTGTGTAATTATTTCCTTAACGTGCCAACCACTGTGTTTGGTAGGCGTAAATCGTATTTGAGAGAATGTTGCCACTTGCAGCGTATGCATTCGTGTCATTCCAAATCAATATGGAACCAACCTTGAACATCATCCTTGAACTAATGCGATGGCAGAGATAATGAAAATGCATATTTTATTACCCCAAAAACCGGACACACCTTCAACGAGAGTGCCCTCAAGACACGGCCGTCCGGTACACAATTCTCCTTTAGACACGAGGTTCGCAAAAAATATTGATTTTAGTACTTCACCAAACGCAACTCCACTCCAACTCCTGCTTATTTCAAGTTATTGCAGCAGTTGATGAAAATTCAACCCGTTCATCAGGGGTTTTTTTGTTTTTCTTTTCGTAAAAAGGGGATGTTTTTCTCCGTCAATTTTCTCTTCTTCTTCTTCTATCCTCCATTTCCCATTTGCGCAAGAAAAAGAGTTAGATCAACCTATTGAAGGACGGCCGCCGTGTCTTTTGCGGCGAGTTTCTCGAGGTGGAACCAAAACTCCGACGTCGGGTGCTCCGTATTCCTTTCGGAGGCCACAAACAAAGACAATTGAGTGGAAACCTGCAAAGGGGAAGGGCGATGCGATGAAAAACAACCTAAAAAACAAAATGCGGACGAAGAAAAGACGTAGGAAAACCTCCACCCGCCAACACACGCACGCACGCAGATCACGTGGAGTCCTGTTGGAACGACGAGGACCTGCGAGAGTGTACGAGCAAACGAGTGTCGAGAGTATGGGAAGCGGAGAAAATTAATACAAAGCCGGAACATCCTTCCCCGGCGCCTGCTGCTTTACCCCTTTTTTTTCGGTTTGCTTTTTCGCTGATGACTTCTGAAGATGAAACGCATGAAAACATAAAATTTGCGCCCAAGCCATGGATGGAAGAAGCATGGTGCGCGCGCGTCCGGTTTTAGGAGGAGGAGGGGAGGGGAGGGGGGGCCTTTGTCTCGCCCGAAAACTCTGCAAACCAGTGTGTTTGTCTTGGGACCAAGAGGACCAAGGGTCCTCTTGAGGCAAACTTGCAGGATGGTGGCGATGATGATGTGCATGTGCGGGGGCGGGAGTATTTGCATGTGGTCTTAAGCCAGCAAATTATGCAATCCCTTCAGGGGTGTTGTTCCACTCTAGACGGGAAAAAAAGGATACGCGCGATACGCGTCTTACAAACGTTGGAAATACGTCTTCCCACGTCTGCACAACAAGAAATGATTTGTCACGCACCGGGTGCCGGCTTGAACCGAAGTGCATAGAAAATCTGTGAGTGTGTGTGAGTGTGTGTGTGTGTCTCCACCCCCCCTCCCCGCAAGTGCATCATACCACAAACCATGAACACTTCCCGACAAACGTCACCCCGAATGTGAAGAGCCTTGTGCATCTTTGTGCATAAAACATCCTTGAGAGCGTATTTAATGAGTTTGCTCCTTGCGTGTGTAGACCGGCGTAGTTTAAGTGTACTTCGGTAGCGAGTTTCATCTCAGAATAGAAGAGGGATTTTCCTCAAACTTTGCATGCACCGAAAAGAAAAAAAAAACAGGAAAGCATGATTTGGTCCTGCAGCAGAAAAAAGAAATGGATATCACGTTATCATGTAAATATCTTTCCACCCTCCCCAAAAAAAAAAAGTCCTAGGACGTCTTAAACTAAGCTGCGAAACTTTCATTTCCATGGCAACGCAATATATATATTGCATCCGGGGTTCGGTCCAACACAGCGAATTAGCAACATAATGCACATTTGATAGTACTCTACCAGAGCGGAGGCAGAGTTTTTAATTTCCAGCCCATCGCATGGCATCAAAATGTCGGTGCAAAAAGTGCATCGCGTCTGAGCGAGCGTGTGTGCATGATGCGACTGCATGATGCAGTTTTAGCAGCTGTTTGTGTTTGTTGGTTTGTTTGATTTGTTTTTTTTTTTTTTGGGGGGGGGGGTTTGATTTCGTCGCTGCACAGCGGCGAAACTCCACTCTGTAATTCTGCAATGCAATATCTTCAGTCACATGGTGAGCGCTGGTGGGCGCCGTTGTTGTTTTGGGGGTTTTTATTTGCTTTTTCTTTTACCTTCTGTTCTGTTGAATAACGATTAAAATTTCGTCTAGCCAACTGACGTCGATCCATCGCTGTACAGCCCGATTTGGTGGTGGTTGTTGCTTTACCAAAACCCAAGCAAAGTGGCTCTCACTTGCTCGCGTAGGCTCTGTAAGGCTTAAAATACCATTCTGTACCTTCACATTCACTTCCCGTACGAGAACGAGATAGAGCGACCACCGGTACGTCGTCAGCGTTTAAAATGAGGCAAAAGCTATAGGAAGGTGGTGCATATTCGTTTCGTCATTTTGTGAAAATATAAAAATCACATATTAAGCAATAATGAAGGGCAACTCCGGCGCGAACCCAATGCACACAGAAACGTGTGGAGTCTTGATTGTACACCCGTACCACACAATCGGTTGCAGCAGCAAAATGCAATGCACGTTCGGCAAAATATGTTTCCATTTGCAGCTCGGAGGACAGAAACACACGCGGGCTGCGGGCTGGGATGGAGCGCAGATAAGGACTATTATTTGATTCTTCATGGGCAGCGCCTACTATTCCAGCAGGATTTCTGCACCATCTCACCAAACCACACAGAGAAAAACCGTGAGAAAACCGGCTCGGGGGAAAAAAGGGGAGGAAAAAAAAGGAAGCAACAAAAAAGTTAAGGAACCATCAAATCCTGGCTTCAAATTCTGTTTGCTGTTATTACTGCACGCTGTGCGGCGAACGATGGAAGGGAAGGTTATTTTATTTCCTATGCACCCGCCACCGTATGCAGATAGTGCAAGGATCCGTTGTCTATGCACTTTCTGCTGTATGCACTTTTGGGTGTAGCTTTTTTTTTTCTTTTTTTGGAAAGTAAAATGAAAACCACGGACCAAAAAAAAAAAGAAAAAACCTATGTGTGTTGCTAGAAGGGAAAGGAAGACTTGCGAGGAGACGCTTTTTTGAGGTGTGCTATTAAGGAAGGAAATGAGTTGCGCCGTTGGTGTATTTTTGGACGAAAGAGTCGTTTTTTTTTCCACCAATGTTCTGATGCAGAACGGGTGGTTGATGTACGCGGAACGGAAAGAAAACTCTTCATAATGCTGGAAAGGAAGTGGCTTTAGAACGAAGCGAAAAGGCTTTTTAACATTACTTTAAGTTTCGATCTTAAAGACACCGAGGTGAAACGGCGAAAAAAGTAAGGAAGAATGCGTGCTTCTTTTCGATGAGTCATTGCCCATTGGCGTCCGTGGCGTAAGTAACGTGTGCTCCTGCGTGTCTAATTCGCGGGTAGATATGTGGCCGAATGTGGACTTAATCAACCGCGCCGGAGAAGCTGCCAATGCGCTCAAGAAACCCATGACACTTAAATGGTGTGAAAAACAGTGAGCAACGACCGTTTCGCATGAGTCATTCGTGCGCCCCGGCAAGCCGCCGCAAAACGATTAATTAATTTGCATCTTGATGCATTCCGGCCGCCTCGTCAGCCGTTCCTTGATTAACGAAACTGTACCATAAACACCAGAGGTCCGACGGTCCACTTGGTGCAAGCAAACGCGCTCGGGAACGCAGTTGAATGTGTTGCCAAGTTTAATTGAAGTCAGTGCACTACGGCTGCTTACGCAAGCTGATCGCGTACACCCTCTGATACGGATCTTAAGGCCGGGCTACATTGATCGTACTCCTGAGTGTAATTTTTGTGAACGCATACGCCATCTAGCGGCGGCGGGTCGAAGCTAGAGGCTGGTATAATTTATCTGTCAAAAAGCGTTTTGGGTCGAGGAGCCTATAATTTTGATCACAAACCAGTAAACAAACAGCTCGGTGAGTATGTTCGATATTTTGTCGTGTATGTTTTTTTGAAAATATGTGGTAATTTAACATACATATTGTATTTCTAGCCATGGAACAAGCAGGAAGCAGTGGACGCAATGAAAAAATAGTAAGTACAACTGTTTTTAACGAAAATTGTGTGTGTGTGTGTGTGAACTGTTGTCTGTGAATCGCCGGCTCGGCTCGGGGCCGCAATTGAGCTGAACATTTTATTGAAAAATGTAGTGTTTGTAGGTTTCACAAGTGCTTAAATAATTTGTTGTAGGGTTTGTCCATCTATTTCATCATTTAAACTACATTGCAGAGTGTGTGAAACTGGTTGTTCGTTTTGGTATTGTAGCGGTTTTTAGTATAGAGCGAGTTTTTTTATTCATGAGGAACGGCTTTGTCATATTGCTTGGTAGAACTTTTTTTTTTATAAAATTGTAAGCAAAATTTACCGGCCTATTTGTATACATTTAATATAAAAATAGCACGTGTTACGGCATACAGACAGCCTGGTCGAAAATTGATGAGACACCAAGCATGAATAATTTTGGCACTTAAATTATACCCACATCTAGCTTGCGCTGGTCGCCGCCAGATGCGCTAGTGAATATAAAAATTACGCTTGCGAGTACGATCAATGTAGCCCGGCCTTTATGGGAACCTCTCACACAGATACATCAAGGCGAAAGGATTCAAATTTCTCACCCAACACTGTAGAGCTCGATGCTCTTCCGGGAGCCGGAAATGGCATTACTTCGCCACTGTGAAAGCATGTTGGCATGAGGCAGTGTGTGGCCGTTGTGGAGGTAAGCCATTCGGGCAAATCTGTAGTATGCGAAAGAATCATCCTAAAGGGCGCGTTGGGGCCAATTGCGCCATACGCGAGGTGGGATTAAAGCGAGAGATCTACAATTGAGCGCACATAAAAAAAAACTACACGACGATAGTAAGCAGAGCAAGCGGTACCAATTGCTTTTCCTTGTTTCGGTTTATTTCCAGTTTCCCGCGCATATTGAGTACGCTAGCGAGCAATTTCATCAATTGCTTGTTCCGTTCTGAGCGCTCAAGAGAAAATGGTGGGATAATCTTCAGGGCGTATTGTAACGGACAGTGCTGAGGAAGACACGCCAATCGAACACATATTTTCTGATAAATTTGTACCCATCATAAGTTGTACACATCACATCAGCATGTACAAGAATCCGGAGCAGCCGCTGAAGGGTCATCCAAAAGGTGCGGTCATATGGTGGGTGAAACATGAAACATGTCAGTCCGGTGCAGAGTTGTGTCCGGCCTCCGGAAGACGGATTATTGAAAAATTGAGCAACAACAGCATAACACACATCTGTGTGTTTTAGGGACATCATTACTTTCCGTAAGGGAGGAAGATAGCGCCGCACGTAGCACTAGAATAAGAAGAAGCAATTAACGCTCGTAAAATAAGTTTCTCTCATCAAGCAGACGGGGAATAGGAAGGCCCCGAACGGTGCTGATGCGTTGTAGAAGTTCGTAAGGGTCATTATTCCGTTGGATCATTTTACCGATGAAGCACATCCTCATCATCTTAAAGGAAAAATTGATTGCACGAAGGATGCGCGTACGCGATCAGTCGTAAAAATATGCATAACATATTTCCATCCGGTCCGCTGCTTTGCCTTCCTGGCGATTGACGGATGGCCCCACGCGATGGTTCTGGTTCAGTGGATAAATGACACGTTCTAGAGAGAGATAGAGGCTCAACGTTCGTTTCGCGTGGCTGCTGATGAGGTGTTCAATGCTTGTACATCAATTTCTTTCTTACAAATCGAGCACTAATGTGTCTTGGATTGTCCATGGATTGACAGTTTTGAGTATTGCAAGATACGTCCCATGTTGGTGAGTTGAGCCACGATCTCGGGGGCGTCTCACAACATCGCCTTATCGATACCAGATGGCTAGTTTGGTATTCTTGTTTGGTAAGCAAACCTCAAGCTTCGTCGCAGTGTGCTCTATGCGCAGTCTGTCTACAGTTATAAGGCCTGATTGTAAAACCCAAACGTCTTTTCAAACGTCACATTTCTCAATCAGACGGTTTTCTCAATCAGACGTTATAAAGTCGATGACAGATGTTTGTCGAACGGAAAGTCAAAAATTTGCATTGCCTAGACCAAACGGAAACGCGCGTTAGATCGAAAGATTTCCCTCAGTCAAGGGCAACGGAAAATAAAGTTTGCATTCATAAAAACCATTTTCAAGCGTAGATCGATAGAAAAGTATTTATATTATACGTGGATATAGATCTGATTGTCAAAGCCAAACGGAAAACTTTCCGACGGAAAGACTCTAACCAAACGGAAAGCAAATTTGTATTATGGTCTCCCGTTAGAGTCGACTTTATGCATACATTCACAGATAATTACATTTGAATAAAATCTCTCCTTAAATGCTAATTTTGACTAGAATCATAAACTAATGAATCAGTTTGGTTCAATAATATACTACTTTTTGTGGTAAACATGGTTTTTATGACTAATGCGCGTTTCGGTTTGGCTCAGGCAATGAAAATTTTTGACTTTCCGTTTGACAAAGATCTGTCATCGACTTTTAAACGTCTGATTTAGCCAAACGAATAGTCATAATACCAAAGTGGCAATTATGTGACGTTTGAGAAGACATTTGAGTTCCATAATCAGGCCTTATATCATGACAATCATTTTGAAGTCGTTTTAGTGATTTTATTTAGTGGTGTGCAGGAACAAACTGATCAAACTGAATCAAGCATTGGTTGATGATTCTAGTCAAAATAAGCATTCAAGTATAGGTTTAATTCGAATGAAATCATCTGTGAATGTATGAACAAAGCAATCCGTAAATGTATGAACGTATGCAAAAAATCGACGAAACATTCGTCGACTCTAAGTCGTTAGAGTCTTTCCATCGAAAAGTTTTCCGTTTGGCTTTGACAATCAGACCTATTATCTTATATTCTTCTCGAGAACAGTCATGAGTCAATGTAAATGTTAAGTTTGCTAGTGTAAAGAGGCAGAAAAGAAGGGGCGTTTATGGGCATCTCCGATTACAGATACTTTAAATCTCTGTCTCAAGTCTGACTGAGCATACTGAACGATCAACTAGATCCAAAGGTTTTCGATTTATATTTACATTAATAAATAGTATATGGCTTCATAAAAATGTCAAGGAATGTACTTAAAGCGAAAGGAAGCCGGGAACAAACCACTGTTGATATTCCGCTGAATTATGCTAGACCTCGTAGGTGATCAAAGCACGTGCAACTTTTTTGTATGGCTCAATTTAAAATGTACATTAAAATAAACATTTCCACTACGACTGCTGTTCTAGGACCGCTTCAGTACGCGTACGACATATGCTGTTGACGTTTGAAGACTGTGCGCTTGAACCATAAAAGGTTAAGTGCTTTACTGTAACCTCTGTGATAGGGTATCAATTGGAAAGGGAAAATATTTTAAAGGTGCGCTGGAACAGGTACGATATTTGATGATGCAGCTATGATACTTTACATCCAAATAGTTATGCTGTTTTACTTGTTTATTTTCAAATCAAAAAGTAGTCTCATCTTGCACACTATTTTTAGATGCCTGCCTGTGGAGATACACTTCTTTATTGCGTGTAGAAAACCCACAAAAAAACTAATTCGACCGATTGTTTAAAACTTTCCCATACTGCAATACACACACACACATTTAGCAATAGAGATGCATAGTCCTACCGATCCTCTATCGCAAACAGAACCATAGGCTTTGTGGATGGGCTCCCTGTTTAGGGATTTGGTAGTATACACACATCCCCCTGTTCTTCTATGTGCTTGTTTACCTTACTAGGGGCCAGCGGCACCAGCCGGGAGTACATCCAGCAGTGTTCTCCACATTGAACGCGATGTGTATCGAACGCAAACCCCATAGCAACTAGAAAGATGTTCAACGTAGTCGTGGGTAGGTTTCGGGAGGGAAAGGGGCTTGATAGTAGACGAACCGGAGGTGGTACTACAATTTCGTACTAAAAACTTGATAAAGCCTTCCAGGCATTAATCCTATTTTCTGCTGCTCGACCATGCGTGCGCGTATGCCCGCTCGAATCCACCGAAATCTCAAAGCCTTTCCGTCTGGGCAGTGAAACATAAATGCAATCGAATGCACTCGATGCAGTCGGCAAAAACTACACACACACACACACACATATATGGCTACGCATGCACAACGCACGTCGAACAGTATCCAGCAAAAGCCCACGTACAGCCGTACGCACACAGATGCGTAAGCTCACCCCAGCGATGGGATGGGAGCTCCATCAGAAGTGCATGTGCATGGTACATAGCATATATCAAATGGCATCTGACAAGCCTCGCGAACTCTTTCTACTCCCTCCACTTACTCTCCTCGAAGCGTTCACGTTCTCTCTCTCTCTCTCTATCACTATCCGTCACACTCACATTCTATCTCAATTTCTGGGTGCTCCCTAGAGCACGGAGATTGGATCGATACCTTTTGCCAGGAACTGGACATCAATTGGAGCAAAGCGCCAGTATCCCTCGCTCCAATACATTCCACTCCTGCCAGAAACGAGGTCCAGCTGCTGGGCGGTTGTGCTGGGACGTCATTTGCTAAGTTTTTACCCAGCAGTTCCCATCGTCGTATGGTGCGTTTGTCCATCTTTTCGTGCTTCCGTGCCAATGATGTGTGTGCCCCGGCGTGCACTCGCACCTCTAATGATCTCCACTCGCAGCATCAGCGAGTGTGTGTTCGCGGGCGGGCTCGTTTGTTCGTTCGTTTCATTTGTCCAGTTTTGTATGCCTAGCGCGTTTCCGCCACATCACATCTCTGACCCAACACACCCAACGCTTCCCCCCCCCCCCCCTCCCATCCCCCTTCCCTCTAGCTCTTTCGTGACCTCGTTCCGCGTCTGGTCAAACAAAACAAAACCCTGATCCAGAAGGGGTTTTGGTTTTGTTACCGACGACTTGTCGGCGGTGCATTCGACGGACCAAAGCTTATGTATCAGCAGCGAAGCGTAAGTATCCAAACGATTCTGCTGCTGCACCGCGGCCAAATGTATCCACGCAATCGCATGCATTTCGCCGTAACCATGTGTGTGTTTGGTTCGATTTTTTGCCGGCTTTCTTTGAGGCAACCCTCGGACATGGCAGGATACTCGTCAGGATACACGATATATTCACCACCGTGCTGAGATGCTGAATGAAACATGGAGATGCTGCACCAGCATTCCTGGATTGCGCCTACTGCTGCTGCTGCTGCTGCTGCTGTTGCCTTTGCTGCACGCGCAAAGTTCATCCCCATCGCATCCGGTGCATTTTGTCGGTTGAAGCACTAGATGGGGATGGAGGATTCATCGTACAGTACACCGAACGTCCAGGCATCGGTGGACCATCAGATGTGAAGCTGGTGATGGTGATGATTAATGCGCTTTTGCAAGCAAAACGCATTGGCAATAATGCTCAGTTGATCTCGATTTTCCTAGGGCCTGAGGTTTTGTTTTTTTGTTTTCTGTTTCCTATCGTTCTCTAGCGTGTTTCTCTTCCACTTGTGAAGTCCACTCGGAACGAATGTGTTGCCCGTGTTTTACTTTTATATAGTTTTTTACGTACACTTCTTACATTTTGCGTTGTGGAACGAAATAGTGCATCGAACGGTTTGTGTGAGATGGTTTTCCATGCTGTATAATATCCCAATATCTCTTAGTATTTGAGGAACAACGCATTAGAGGCGTTTGGAATATTGAGATAAATAAACTTTTCAAATACTTTTCTCAAGTAACAATCAATTTACTTTTGATTTGTTGTTTCTAAAAAGTAAAATAAAATGCAGAAGCTTCTAAAACCCTTATGGGCAAGTGTCATAATTGTCACAACTTCAGCTACAACACAGCATCAGATTCTAAAATGTACCAAAATTGATCCAAAACGCGCGAGCTCATGAAATAAATTTTGGGGATAAATTAAGCCTATATCTGCTTTTCACTTCTTCTTGTTTCAGTTTTCTTATCAATAGCACCGATGCAATCGTTGTTCCGTTCCATGGCGTTGTGATGAAATAGCGTTCGCTTATGTAAAACGTTTGCCACCGCGACAGTCTGCTTCCGTCACCCCCATTAGCCGCCACAGAGGCCCAATGCGCTTTTGGGAATAGCAGCATTTGAAGTAAATAAAGTTTTGAAATGCAATTTTTAGCCTCCACACAAACACACATAAGCTCCGTTCGCGAATTTGCATAACACACTGGTACACACATTCGCGTATTGGGTTTCGTTTTTGTACGCGAAAATTCTTCCCTGGACGTTAGCCATGGTGTTGTGCGCACGGGCCCTTCATTTGAATGCACTTTTTGCACGCAGCGAGACACGATATGTTCCTGGGACAGCCGGGCATAGAGGTACATAGGGCGATCGGTCAGTACTCGGCATTGGTCAGGTGTGCAGCAACACACCCACCCCCAAGCACCCTTCTTTCTATCGCGCAGGGCGCGTGGTGTAGAGAGGCTCTATGCACTTTTTCCCGCAGCATTCCGAAAATATCGCGGGTTAGTAAATGGACGTTGCCTAGATGCACTTCTTCACGCTTCGTGATCCACCGACCTGGGGGAAAAAGCGGATGGCGTTGGGTGGGTGTCGATTTTTTCTCTCTCGACCGATGTGATGCCGCCCGAATTGTACACGCCCGGAAGGTTGAAGGTAACGACGAAACGAAGCAGCCAAAAGCTCGTTAGTCCTGTGTGTTATTGTGTGTGTGGATGGAGTTGGGTGGTAATGGGGGGGGGGGGGCTGATGGTCCGTTTTTTTCCTCTCTCCTTTGGAGCTAGTGTAGCCGGATGCAATCGGATGCAGTTTGAAGCTGCAGCTGCCGCTAGCCGCGACTGCCTGAGCGACAGCGTGTCAATCTTGTCAACGTTCCAGGCAAATAGGCAACGGATGCGGATGAAGCATAAAAGGCACACTGTTCTCCCTTGGTGGCGCGTCATCGAATATGACCGTGAGTTAGTGCAATGTTTCCGCCTGTCCGGTACGGTGTTATCGATCTGGCGGCAGCAAGGATTGCGTGGAGAAAAAAAAAAAACACCAAACAGGCAATAGGAAAATCTTTCGGGTTTATTCTAGCCGGACATCCACCACGACGCCGGGGATCCCACGACGAGTTGGGCACTAATACCGAGCATGATTCAATTTATATGCACATAAGCCCAAGCATCGCGAACAAAAGAGGGCCCCGCCCGCTTAGGGATAACCTCCCATTCTTTTGCCGTGAATCCGGCTTTCCGGAGGGCTTACCATCCGTTCCCGTTACCAACTCATCCCCAGTCCACGATCAATGCACGGTAGAAACATATGTACTTCTCGCCTGCAGCGACGGAAGTCAGGCACGAAAAAGCCTAAACAACAAACCACAAATGTTTCGAGACCTGCCTCCCGCCCTCATGAGGTCCACGTTCGCGCTCCGATATCGATCGATGGCGTCCATTTTGGCAAAGAATGGTGCATCCTTTTTCATGGTGCTCAATCCCACATCCCAACATTAGAAGGTTCGACAGGTTCGTGGTGGCTCTAGCTTCTTGCGAGACTATATAACGACAGCACCCTCCCCAGGTGCTAGCGGATGAACGACATTTTTAATTTGGTTGATTAATCACTCCATTACTTTGTACCGTGTCTCATAGAAATTAGTCTTGCTTTGAACGATTGAGCTGGAAGTTAACTGTGACCGCGCCTCGTCGCTTCTGTGCATTTTTCTTTCGCCGTCTGCCGCTACGGTGCATTTAAATGCTCAATGAACTGCAAAGCAATGTGCATTCGACCCAACACTTTTTGGAAGATTCAAAATGGCCGTTACTAGCTGTTACTATGGACAGTAAATTTTAAGTCAGTTAGCGACCGTTCAATATTTATCATATGAGTTTATTTGGTCGTTGAGATTCGAGGGTCGTTTAAATTCTGGAATACTTGAAACGATGAAATCACTGCGAGGAGATAACATTGTGATGGAGAAGAAGAATTTCGTACCTATAATCGCGACAAGAACGGAGCGACGTGATTGCTAGCTGTGTGGACCAATATCTTTCTTTTATCTGACTGTTCAGGCACTCTGAAGATTCTAGATGAGAATCTTCCTTACAGGAATGTTGGAGACATCGAGGCCTTACCTTTGGTAGGGGGACTCTCGATGTTCATCGGCGGAGCAAGTCGGCCAGGCGACTTTGGATATTCGGAAGGAATATTCCTTACAGGCATGTTGGAGGTTTGAGGCCTTACCTTGGGTAGGGGGACACTCAAACCTCTAGAAAAAATTTTACGCAAGGTTTAGCTTGTTGCACCTTCTCTCTAGAGTGCTATCTCTCCCTCGAAGGCTTCCTAAACCGCTTTATTTATACCCAGTTCTCACAATAGATTTTGCTCCTTTTTTGTAAGCAAAAATTGTTTCTTAGTGGTTGTTCTTTTTGCTATTGCACTTTTACAAAAATATTTAAGTAAGCAGAAAATGTGTCGCGGTGCGATCGGTGGCTGCACTTGCAAGCAATGTGTTGCTATTATTGAACTGATCGATCGGAGAGGTGCGATCGATTGCAGAGTCTGCTTAAAATGTGCCGGATATCTGGAAGTTACTTTTTTTGTGTTGCTGACCACTGTCTGGACTCGCTGGTTGTTTTGAACTGATATCATACGCTGGTCAGTGTTTGAATGTTCATGTTAAGGCGTGCGCTTGTTCAAAATAGCTGAATGTACATTTCTTACGATCTTGACTAATGCCAATTTGTAAAATTGATGAATTTCTGCTCAGCGTATAATGCTACGTAACGCTTGTTGTATGCGTTTAGCAGATATGCTACAACATTGTAGTTCATTGTTTGGAGATCTCTTAATACTGTGCAGTGAAAACTTCAAATGAAAAACCTCCTTGTGTTTTATTTCATGAGCATAAATAATATGGCGGTATTTAAATCACTTTATCGATTTCAATTATACTTAGAATATTTCTTACTACTGACCAATCATTCGTCAGCAAACTACCGATTCAACCCTCATTGAATGCTAGCAACATCGTCGAAGCCAGGCTAATATGCATGAACCATTTTAGGTCTGCTTTGATTGAAGCTAGTCAAGCAGCATCAAACAACAATACGACCAGACGAAGAGATGAGCACTCTTTCACATCACCACTGTAAGCCAATCCTTTTTGCACGAGCAGTCCTTCGGTCACAAGGAATACAAAGAATGAAGTGGGCTATAGTATGTAGAGCTAAAGGAAAAAGAATAGGGGGGAAAAAAAACTTTTCCTCTTTGTTTTACAATTAGAACCATCGACTGCACGATTGTGCACCGGTCAGTGCTCTTGTGGCTCAATGTTGTCAAAGTTTCATCTTTGATTTCGATTCGACATTCAGAGCAACTCATTACATGCGTTACTCGGATGCCAAAGGAAGCACCTAATAGCTGGGGAAGTCTTCCACAAACCAGAGCACCCTGCCATCTTACACAGCGCGCCTTCCTTACTGCTAAAGGAAGCCTGCGCAAAACTACAAGCTGGCTACTCAAGAGAATCAATTGCCAGCAGCAAAAATGCTCTCTATTCCTTCCCATCTTAGGTCGTGTTCCTGTTGTTCTTTGAAAATCCGGATGCAGCGTATGCGGCCGACTCATTAAGGTTGGGGTTTTTGTGTACGCCCAATGACGAATACGGATACGGATATGTAATGATACCGTAGATAGTAAGCATTGGAAATAGACAGCTTCTTCTGCTGTGTGCAATTCTTGCAACGATAAGATACTAATGGGTGTGCCGGTCTTGATGATGCCTTTGCCTAAGGATACGGAAAAGCTCCAGCCAGAGTTCGTGAGGAACAAACCTTACGAGGTCCTTCTATTCATTTCAGAAATAATAGAAACTAGACATGTAAAAGGTTCACCACACCCGGATGAGTTGGTGGGGAGGGACACAAGAGGTCATACAACGAAAAACCTCTCTACGCACCATTGCAGCTCCTTGCTCTGGCTGTAATGCTTCGCTCTCTTTTTAGATTCCTACAAACCAGCTTCTTGAGCCGAGAAAGATACCTACAGTCAATAGCTCCAAAGAAACTTTACGCACCAATGGGGCCTGCAGCTTCGTAGGCTTCGAATGGGAAATGTAAATTTACACTGCACGATGAAACATACTGCGCCACCCAACCGCAATGAATGACTCAAAGCAGCATTACTAAAAAAAAAAATAGATATATACATGCGAGAAAATACGAGAGTTCATGTTGATGTTCTTGAGTTGAGGGCGCTTTGCGGCACAACCGCTCCCTTTCCTTATCATAACGAGAAGATGCAGGTGGAAATGTAAATACAACGTGAAAACCTTAACGAGAAACGGGGCCCACGCTACAGCGAGGCAGAGCTGGCCGGAGAAATCCCCAAGACATTTAAGGTGGGCACGTTGGGATAGGTGGAGAAAACCGTGCACGGTTGAAAGATCTGGAGCATTCGAATATGATTGCAAGTGAGTCGTAAGCCACAGATGCTGGTTTGCTACGGGGAGGGCAAAAACTAGGTTTCGCAAAAAAAAGCACCGAGACAAGACGGCAAATGGAGAAAAACTGAAAAATCTCCGGGTACTTATTAGTCAGTCCGGTTTGGTTTCACCTTCTTCGTGGCAGTGGCTTGTGCGGTATTTGGGTTCACCGCGCACATTCTTGGTTGGTTGTGTGGGATGACTTGTCGCTTCTTTTTTTGCGGCAATCGCCATCATACGTCATACGCCAAATGTTGGTCACATCTGCGTTCACGTGTCGAATGCGGGAAATTGCAAGCAAAACGAAACATTTGTTCGATTTTACACCGCAACGCACTCTAGAACCCTCAGAGCAAGTAAAGCAAAGCAAGAAGCGGTTGGTTTTTGCTCTTGAAAGCTACAAAAGTAAGATAAGCTTGCCATCATAATCAAGCCAGCACCCGCACATTAACCTTACTCTCGCTGCAACAAGATGGTTCGACAATCAATGGCCATTGAGAGGGTCGTATTGACAGTGGATGGAATGATCCATCGGGTCGGGTTTTGCAAGTCCTATTTGGTTAAAAGAAAACACCACAAAAGTGGAACATATCGCACAACAAAAGAGTTGCCATCCTTCTTGCCACGTCACACAGGTACACATACGAAAAAAAAAGCCCCGGTATGGCTCCCGGTGTCCCGAAGGACGGGATGCATATGGTAAAGGATTATCATAACATACACTCATTCCCGGGTCACAGGACCTGACCTGGCTACCCGTAAAAAGGGTGCTAGAATTTCTTTTGCTTAATCGATTGCCCGCTGCAACACCAAAGACATCGGACATTGCCGTCAGCACTGACGGATTACAAGAACCGCTGTGAAGAGCTACAGAGCACGCCGAGTGCTCTCTTTATTGGTAAATGTTTACTCATTTGCACCGCATGAGCTTTCAACGCACACGCCGGGCAACTGGGTCACATTAATCATAATGCCTTTAGCTGCAAAAACTTTCTCCAAACGGATTGCTGTAAGAAATTCGACCATCTGGCAGGATTTGCAAAGATGATACATCACGCGACTCGGCACTGCAAGCTGCAGTTTGGTGTCGATGGTGTGTTTTACCCTCTCAAAAAAGGATCATGTTTCATGCGAGCCACACAAAACCATATTATCAGACCACCGTCCATCTTTGCCTGACGTCCATGGTGGAAGTTAAGGAGTGATACAGCGAGTGCGGTATTGGTTTGATTTGCCACACAAAAAAGGTAAATTAAAAATGCAACTTTCTGCCTTAGTTTTGATTTTCCTGTCCAATGTGTACCTGTAAACCTGCAAACATGTGGTTTTGTTTTTATCTGGAACCTGGCCTTTGGAACGCTAGAGATCCAGAAGCCAAAAGCTCTTGCAGGATCTTACCTCAAATATGGGTGCCGGATGACGGAGGATGCTTACCACCATTCCGCATGAATAAACACACACAAAATATGCCGATCACGTAAAAAACGCATTAGACGCAAATATTTCTGTATTTCTTCCGGTTCCGGAGGACCTCAAAACACAAAAAAAAATCCCCCTGAGCTCATTGCACCCGACATCTGAAGCGTGCCCGCTTCTGCTGTGCGTCCCGGAGAAGGATGGAAAATTGCTACACCTCAACAGTCGCGGTGCGGTATTGCCATCGAGGCATCAGCAGCATGCGGTAAGCGATATAGGGCCCGGAACGCTTCAGCAGCAAAAGACCAGGTGTCTCTACTTCACGTTGTGTCCGCGACGCTACCCCACCACTGCTAAAAGTCAATTGGCATAGCGGCTGCTGAATCATGTTTACCTTCTAAGCCGAGCAACCGAAAAAGGTTTCGATTGGACTTGCATCGATGTGATCCTAGTGGAGGATCCTTCGGGTGCATATGACTGCTACGAGACGATCGGTTAAAGTGTGATGTGCTGCGTATTTCACGATATTTCCATCGATAGAATGCAGCAGTCGAAAGGAAGGAAACGAATATCCTAATTCACGTTTTGATCTATTTTATTCTGAAAAGGTTCGGAAGAAAGGTATCCCAACGAGCAAGGATCTGCGAACGCCTTCTGTCGTTGATCGACCACTGTTTAGAGGAGCACAGCTTGCATCGAAAGATTCGAAGATGCGTGGCGAAGGATGGAACAAGCAGAGAGAGAAAAAAAAGTGCAACTATCCTCTAGCTAGCGACAGGAAATCTAATTCCTTACCGATGCGTATGCGGGCGTGCGCTAATGAATAAGGCGCCCCCAAAAAGCAGAAGCTTTGAGTATGGCTCGTGCCAGCGAAACATGATTAGGGATTTCAATAGAGCGCAACCATAAATCGGAACGAACCGGCTGCAGAAATATCAGTCACAAACGAATCCTGCTGGTATCATAGACATCAAGCTGTATTCATTCATTCGTTGGTCTTTTACTGTGTTCTTGTCTAATGGTGTCTAAAGAAAATGGTAATTATTGAGACACATGCAGTAACATTGTTGCAACACGTGGATTCAGCAGAAAGGTGTGCACACTACGGCAGCAAAGAAGCAAAGAAATCCGTTGAAATGGTAACGGTTCGACGGTTGTCAATTTCACACCTTGCCCACTTCTAGGCGGAACTTCGTTAAACAATAATGACATTCAATTATAATTCAATTTGCCATGAAACGATTCCTGCTGCGATGGCTATTTCCTGTCCTGTTGTAAAAGGAAGTTTGTCTTCTCTGGAGGGGGTTACTGGTAGCTCATTTTCTAATTTCTTCCCTCTACCGGGCACTGTGCTGTCGTGCACACGTTACTAATATTCACAGTGGTTAAAACGATGCTTTCGGTCACAACAGTCGTGTGGAAGGCATGCGATTTTTGCTTAAGAAATCCTTTACCACCTTCCGGCGTTCTGAGAAGTTAATGAGCAAATGGTCGGAAAGCGAAAAAGGGACTAAGAATGTCAAGGAAGGATGCACCGTGCAACCAACGAAAGGACACGATCCTAACGAAATCCTTCCAAGAGGTGAACGGTACTGCAGGCACATATCGAAAAAAAAAAAAGCAGAAGCAGCATAAACAAAAGCCACCAGGACAAGGTGACAATGTACCCGGAGCATAACTAGAACCAGAAGAAAATAAAACAAAACAGACACACTCACAGGACACCAGGAAGATGTCGTTCTTCTGGGTTCTTTGGTTGCGCCTAATGAATGAAGGGCATGATGAGGGCACGAAGTAGACAAATAAATATGATAGTTGGTCTCGGAAAGTTGCTTCCGGAAATGTGTGCCGGAAGTGTAGTTCCTTTGGTTAAATAAAAAGTTTGAAGATGGACGGTACCTTAGCAGCAGTCATATAAAATAACATTGTAGAAATGGTAGAGGTCTCTCTGAAGAAAGGTTCGATATCCTCAAAAGTATCTTTTCCAAAAAAACAATAAAATATATTTTAAATAAATATTTGTGCTATTTTCTAGCTGATGGAGCCCTTAGTCCAAAAATTGCCAACGTTAAAAATAAAACGCCCTCACCTTCCCTCGTTATAAAAAAAAACTCACATATCCGCAAGCCATCTGGTTCGCCCGTGCCATACCGGAACACAGGGTGGCGCATCGTGTCTTGCCTGGTAGGGAAGAGACGAACGAGAACAAACAAAACTGCCCGCCCCGCCAGCACTTCCACGCCTCGCTGCACCGGACACCGGTTGCGTTAAGAGTTAAACGACCTCCGCGTATTCCTTTTGCCATCATCGATAATCATCTTCCAAACAACACACAAACCATATGGCATGTCGGTTAAGGAAGGTTTTAAAAATGCGGCCAGGGACGAAGGGATCCTCTCACCCAGCGCATTCGGCAAGGAAGAAACAATTCTTATAAGAATTCCCCCACCCCGGTACCGAACCGAAAGTCCGCCTTTCGACGGAACGAAGAAAACGGAACGCCTTCCGTGACGTAAGCGTTTAAAAGGCCCGCCGACCACGTGCTGCGTTCGTTGGTTCGGTTTTCTTTCAGGTTCTTTCGCTTACGAATACAATCGTAAGACGTTGTGTGTTGGTTGCGGTAGGTTGCGAGAAAATTTGTTCAGGGGAAGAAATCAGCCGGCTGGAACCGGAAGGTCTTTCGGTGTAGTGGAAGAAAATTGAAGTGAGTTCCTCCCGGTGCATGTATGTGTGTGTGTGTGTGTGTCTGTGGGGAAGTGGACCAATTTTCCTTAAGAAGGTTGGGTTTCTTGGTGGTTGCGTGAGCGTGAAGTAACTCTGATGCCGTCTCAGAACGGTAAGAGACTTCAACGAGTGAAGTAGTGTTCTCTGGTGCTGCGTGGTCCTCGATCGAACACAATCCCGTGTGTCAGCTGGGGCGCAAGCGATTAAGTAAGCAAATTATTTTAGCAGCTGTCGCGTCCTTATTCTCTTCGTCGCAGTCGTTTTCGTACGATGTCATAGCTGATGTACACTCATCATCATGATCGAAAGTCAGCGATGCGACGAATGTGCCATAGCCTGTGGACAACCGTTTTCCAGGCACCCTCGGTAAGTCCCTACCATCGTCGGGCATCTGGAGCGTGTGTACGGCGCTTGCCCTCGAACGAAATCCGGTTGGAACCAGTTCTTTTCCAAGCGTGCAGGATCTGCAGGACCTTCAACTGCATCGAGCCAAAACTCGTCGACGTTGATCCTTGTTCTAAGCAGCGCCTTTTTCAAAAACGGGCACAAACTAGAAGCAGGACCTTGAACTTTCGAACCCAACTGCTCCGGCTAGAGGGTGTCCTGGCGGAGGAAGTATGTACGTAGCCGAGGAAGAACTCACCCCAGAGCCAAAATGCGGCTGAACGCGTTAAACGAACCCCCGACAACGATCTTTACCGTTTGTTGGTTGACAAAAGAAAAAGGACCCCGCGTCACAAACGGACCTCCTGATGGTGAGATGGTATGCGTAGACATCAGGACCCTTCCATCGCTCAGCCCTTAGGCGCATCGATGAGCGACTGAAGGGGGACGCATACATCCCTAGTGTGTGTGTAAGTGTGGTTTGTTGCCTTCGCTTCAGCAGCGACGGGCAAGCAACAGACGCGATCGAGGTCTGCAGCTGCATCTATGACGTAAAGGAGTGACGCGTTCGAGAAGGGGAAGACACCGAGCTCACCGATCTCTTGTCCTGTGGGTCTACAAATATGAAGGGTCACAGGGACGCCAGCAGAAAACCTTTAGCTCAACATGAATCGCTATTGTGCTTCGGTTTGGTACGACGTCTGTGTGTGTATGTGTTTTTTCTAGTTTCCATTTCCTCATTCGCTCGTTTGACGCTCATGTGGAAATATCCTGTGGAAAGGTGGTGGAAGGCAATGAGCAGACAAGGGATTGCGAAGAATGTTTATAAAGGTGGTACGTACACCCCACTGCTTCAAGTTGGGCAGGACGTGGCTGAACTGAATCAAAGGTACGAGACTACGGCAGGAATCGGCATCGTTCGATATGCTCGATCCCTTCCCTGCTCGAGAATTTTGTGCAAATTGGAAGGACTCTCGCGCGTTTGTTTCGCTATCGCAGGCTCAAGAACTCTGTATTTAACAGGGAGCAACTGGGAAGGTTTGGGAAGTGGGACAACAAGAAAAACGGAGGGATCCGGCACGGTTGTTTGAGCCAGCAAGGCAGGAACGCACATCTGCCTGTCTATCCGTTGTGGCTAGCTACATCGTCTGGAAGGATTGTAAAGAGGCATTATCAACTTTGCCTAAGAATGGATAACGGGGACTTTCGGTACGTTTTGAATACCTTTCATTAGCAAACATAACAAGGCAGGATTTAATAGAAAAAATTAAATAAAATGCCTCACGACTGTAAAACCGAGGTATAGTTTTGAAACCAAAGGATCATTCGATACCAACAATGGATTTTTTGTGAGCTTGGTTTGCTGAAAGCTTAATGTTTCGGAAACTTGTAATGTTATGCAATTACTTTATTTTGCAAATTTATTTAGTAAAGTAAGCAAAATGTTTGGCTGTAACACAGGCTCCGTAAAGAGCATTATTTCTGTATGCAAAAGGAGCTTTGTTCAGTAAACAAAACACTCATTTTGTCAGAAAGTAAAACGAAACAGCGTTGATATTATGTGTCAAAAATTGAAACTAATCGCTACGGCAGCGGCAGCGACCAAAGTTGAAATCCTTGGTACAATTGTTAAACAGTTTATGTTAATTTTCTCATAAAGAAAACTGATTGAATTGAGTAGCAAATCAGTAAATAGACTTTCAATTAGCTTTGCTGTGATTCCATGATTTTAAAATTGATTAATATTTATTTTTATTTGGTCATGTGAAATAAATAGAATAAAATTAAGACTTAAAATTCAAAAAGTTAGCTTTAATTGCTGATTTTGAACAGATAATTTCACATGAGATGGAACTTCATCGAAAGAAAACTAACACCAACCACGCGTCTCAAAATTTGCAACAACACTTTAATAGACTCATTTTCATGTTTATAAAGCAAAAACCACCATCCAAAGTACGGCAAAGAGCCACAGCCGATGCAGCTGTTGTTTGATTGCGCTACTCATGCAGTATCATCGTGGAACCCCTTCAAGTGGTATTATAATAAGTCCGAAAAAGGTAAGGGTGACAACATTTGGGCATCATTTCCTTCGTCATGTTACAAATGTTATGCGCGCATTTGTGTGTTGAGGAACTCGGCGAGCGGAACCGCGGTGTACGGGCGCGTGCCCATGCGAACGAAAAAGAGACCCCCCCCCCTTCTCGGAGATGCTTTTCCGTCAATGTGGGTTCTTATCGTCGGTTTTACGACGCTTGAAAACGCGCAGCGTGTGCCAGTGGTTGGTGGAAGAAGGGAACGGAAAGGTGTGCACAAAAACGTAAAGTTGCGTACGCCCAGTAAGCATCACGGGTCCGGTTGTTCCGGGTTGTCGGTGTTTTGAGGAGAATCGTGTGAGGAGCACCTCAGAGAAACTCATCGCTGTACCCTCGCCGGTTTCGTTAGTTTGTTCGTTTCTTCGTGATTGTGATGTTACCTCACCTGGAAAATCGGGAAACGGGTAGCGTGGACGCGTGGCAGGCACGCGTCAACAGCAGCGATGCGCTTCAAAAGACAAGCGGTTAAAGCCAAGCTTCGGATGGCATTTGGTGCAGGAGCCTCTGATCGCTTGTTAAATTGTAGTTTTGTGTTTAACGAAGTAAACGTTTTATTTACCAAAAATTTTGCGAAATAAGGGAACTGAAGCAGTAAACGAAAGCTTAGCTCCAAAGCTTTGCCAAGTAAACGATAAGATAGTTTAATTGTTATATTAAGGGGGAATTTCGAATCGCAAAATAAGAAGGTGCCATGGCTACAACCGTCTTGGATGTGGTGCGCCGATGTTCAACAGGGAATTGTGTCAACAATAGCTTATTTAATAATTTACATTGAGCTTTATCTTAATTCTTCTTCTTCTTTTTGGATTAACGACGATTTTAAGTCACGCCGTCCATCGAATGGCTCCCTAGACTTGCCTTTGAAGTCCGGAAGTCGGACTAGTCATTAGCCGTTTGAAGACCGGCGCCGCTGTCACCTATTCCACCGCTCTTGATTACTAGCCTTGATATGCGGGCTGTCTTGACTAGCAGTTGCAATAATTTTAACGATCAATATCTGAGTCTTTGTGGCTTAATCATAATTATCCATTGGTTATAAACAACAAAAACCTAAGAAAAATTATATAAATGCAATGATTGAATCCTCCGGTGCGACGATTGGCTATTCAACAACGTGGTTATCATCAAGACTAGCAAGTCATTAACTGGCCGGCATGATTTCGAAAGTCGTAAAGCGACAAAACATAACTTTTGGCGGGATTTTTTCATCACTTTTTGACAGAAGGCTGTCAAAAAGATTAAGCCTTTATTGTGAAACTCGACCGATAATTCTTCTTCTTGGTTTTAAGACCTCTAGTCCACGTAGTTGGATAGTCATCAGTCCTCACTACGGAGGGGACGTTCCGAATGGGATTTGAACCCCGGCCCTGTCGTGTAAAGAACGGATATGCTGTCTTGACTAGCAGTTGCAATAATTAAGTTCAATATCTGAGTCTTTGTGGCTTAATCATAACTATTCTCGTGAGATCTATCTACAGGTCGTAGTAGAATGCCAAATGTTTAATAAATCGACGCAGTTTGAGACTGTTCAGTGACCGTCGCGAAAGGATAGTGGTCTTAACCCGTCCCTACTGAGGTTTTGGAAGCCCTTTTGGACCTTTTCTCCGGAGTGAGAGCTCTGGCTATCCAACAACGTGATTATCATTAAGTCTAGCAAGCCATTAACCGGCTGGCATGATCTCAGAAGTCGCAAAGCCTCAAAGCATCTCGTTTATCGATTTTTTTTCATAACTTTTGAATTGAAGGCTATTGAAGCTTTTAGTATGAAAATCGCCAGACACATCTTCACCGATTATGACGGTCAAAGGACTGACCTATTTGACACTAGACATAAATTTTGCTACAATACTATCACTAAAACAATTTTACCAGAATCGCCATGCTGTATTTCTACTAGTTTAAAATTCCTTTTCTTCCTAGAGAGGCGGATGTAGTCTTAGAGACTAAAGATAAACGACAAAAATCTAACAATAATTACTGCAGGCCCAGTCGAATGCCTTCATCGTTCATATCTTAGTGAACAACACCAATAAATTGTAATGCTTTAATACTGACTTTATATTCAAACTCGTCTTCATTAGCCATCATCAAAAGTACTTAGTTGGTTTATTATACTAAGATCGATAACACAGTTTCTATGTCATCCGAAATTATCGTTGCATAGTTCGTGCTTCAAATTGAGTCACTAGTTAACCAACGATTAAATTTGCATCAAATCAAAATCAAGAATTCTCAAAAGGTCTCTGAGGTTATTACCACTGTGTTTTGCGATCGCGCATTTGGCCTGTAGTCCATAGGATCCTTGGGATAGACCAATGTCTTATACAAGTGAAACGGGGTAACACATCACGAAAAACTATCAATGGTCCCACAATTCATCCAACCACGGTACAAACGAAGGATTATCCCTTTCCGCTCTCCGAAACGGAAAGCTTCTTGTGTGAAAGGATATAACAGTCTGCACTATTTGCTCAGAAAGACACCATGACAATAGCAATTGTTCCGATTCGAGCACCTTGAGAAGAAACCATCACAATGGAAGAGTTGGTGGTAAGAGAAGAACAGCAAAGCTTCAATCTGGACACGATCCTTTCCTTTCTTTGCATTGCCGGGAAGTGCAAAAGGGGTGTAAAAATTCGAATATGTCAATGAAGATTTCGGACCCACGTCACCGCGGGTTTCAATGCATCCTCCATATGTGGGACCTAATTTGTTTCCCAGCAGCGCGTAGCACTGCAATCATGCAGGGAAGAAAATGAAATCGTTAATAAAATTGAAAATATTTCAATTCTATGGCCGAGTCCACCACGGTTAAGAAATTGGGAAAAAAGACAGCAAGAAAATAAAGGAATGTCCTGCTTCTTGATGCCTGCATGGCGGCTAGCAAACTTATTTGCAGGTAAGGGTGTGATTGTTCCGCACCGAACAACCCCGTTTTGCGGTTGTGCAAAGAGAAAAAAGAAAGGAAAAACTTTTTCGAAATAATTTGCAAACCATCTCCGGACGGCGAACGGAAGCATTACTTACAGCGGCGTAGAAGCTTCCAGAGTGTGGCATAGTGAGTGCTGCTACGGTAAAGCAAGTTGTAGTGGACGAGTTGAAGAAGATTGCAAAATGCAAGACCGAAATAAATCTACTTAGATGAACAAAATTTTCCAGCTACTTTGCAAACTCTTTTGCCAACGTTTCGTCTTTGTAAGGACTGCAAATGGTAGAAGTTTATTGGGTTTTGATTTTTGGGGAAAATGTTATTCATGGCTTTTTTCTTTTTCGCATGCCAAATGTTCATTCCGTTGATGAACGGACGAACGCTTGTTTTGAGAAAAGTTTGTTGGCTCTTTTGCAGCGATTATTATGCTGGTCTGGACAGTCAAGATGCTGGTAGGTTTCCCTTTGCTTTGTTGTTGATTCTTCCCATCTTGGGTAGCGATCGATCACCGTCGCCGGCCGCACCAGTTACGAGCGGCAGCCAGAAGACGTTGACACACAAAAACACAGCAAAATGAATCTCAACCGAAACCACAACCAACCACGCTGGAAAGACGGTTTAATTACCATGAAGAAGCTCGCACAAAACAATGTCGATAAGTTTTCACGTTGCACGGCTGAGTGAGGACGGCAAGCGTGACGAAGAAAGCAAAGGTAGGTGGAAATTGTGGCCAGCTTCTTTAATGTTTCTTACCAAAGCAGCTGGTTGTTGTTAGGTTTGTCTTTTCGCTTCAACACGCCCCGAGGGATTTTTTGTTCATTCGCACGCGAAAAAAAAGACGACGCTACACCCTGGTAAGGAAGGTATTAATCCACTTTTACACTCTTGAGACTGCGCCCCACAAGAAGAAGATGGTCGCTTGCGTTACGAAAGAAAGGCACTTTAGCCGAGCGTGAAATCGTCTGTTGAATAGCTTGCTTGTCCGTTCAGCCACGTCGATGATTCTTCCAGGCGAGAAGATATCTCTGGTCGCTGGAAAACAAATAGAACCCCTAATTGTACTTATCCCTTCGATAGGGATAGTAGGTCGGGGAAGGAAAGAGAGGAACGCAATGCGAGAACTTTTGAAGATGTCTTAAGCGTTCCGATCATAAAAAGGGAGACAGTGGAAGCGGTCGACAGAAGTCAGTCGGTCCTACGCTTGGCAGCGCGTAAGGAAGCAGAACCTTGAAGCAAAACTTCCCTACACAAAGGGCTTTCGGAACGAGAAGTGTTGGTTTTGGTGTTAATTAAGGAAATCTCTGAAGAAATGAGCGATGTTTACAGAAACTTTTTTACGCCACATTTTACCACTCTAAGGGCTTGGTGAAAACGGCTTGTTGAAACAAAACGACGCATCAGTTACATTAGTAATTTGATAGCCGAAAAGAAGATTGATTCGTTTAACATCTTCACCCCAATAAGAAACGGCCTCTATCAACTTCTCGTCTAGTCAATGCAGGGCGTGGGTTCAAGAAAATAGAAGCAAAGAAGATTATTATTATTTACACGTCAAACAAGATTTCAAAGAAGGGTCGAAGAAGTTGTCTTCGTCGTCGTTTTGTTTGCCGTTCATATCTTGCTCTGCTAGCTGTTACGCCACTTTAGGAAGCCATATCCTTAGGGGTTGAATTGAGATTGTAGTGCGGTGGTATGACAAGGTAGTTACCCTGTCTTAAGAAAAACACACAACGTGCAACAGGTTAGGACAACACAAAAGACCGTACTAAGCAGGTTCAGTGGTTCAGAGGGACCGTGCGAAAGACACTATTGGCACTCAATGGTAAATGAGCTATGGGCGCCACCCTTTAGCTGCTTAGGGGACGAGTGATTGGTGTGGTGTTCGTGGGAAAATTCCGGAAGTAGTTGATATCCGGTGCTTGCGTGATTTGTCGCAATGCACCTGCACAGAGCAACACACAAAAAGAAAAATCACGTGGGAGTGTTCTTTTACGGTTGATGGACCACCCTACCCTACCCCAGCTATAATAGCCATGTTCGCTTTTGCCTGTTGACGCCGCTAGTTGACGACGACGATAGCAAATTTAAATATTTCCGTAAATTATTCATGAAGCCGCATGCATTGTAGAGCGTATGGGAAAATCGACCAGGGCAGAGGGCAAATGACAATGAAAAGAACGCAAAAAAAAAACTCTATCACACATCGCGGCCCTTTCGGTTTAGGGGTGACTTGAGTGTTTTTCTTTCGCCAATCAACCATGAAAGTGAGTTTTACTACTCTTGGGGGCTGGAGAAAAGGAAGCTGTCCTATTGATTAGCTTTTTGGGGATTCAGACAGACGAACTAATATTCTGTCCCAGCTACTTGCCCACGTGCCATCTGGTCTAGGAAAATATTTAAATCAATTAAAGTTTGTCGTAAAACTTTCGCATTCCTCCTCCACATATGAGGTTCCGAGCCGATATTGTCTTGGACAGCATTTCTCGTCAACAAACAGAGCCGCCTACGTCTCGAAAGGAAAAAGCTCTACATGCAGCTCTTCTCCTCTACTTCCTTTACCAGTCCTCACCCAAGCATCTCTAGACGAAGTGGCCTTCCCAAGTCCAAAAGTAAAGTAAAATTTTTAATTATCTTCCCTTTTGGACGAAATTGATTAATGACGATAAGAATTTCCTGTGTGTGAAAGGGCGCACAGACAGCAAAAAGTAAACTTTGTTGGTCGTTCTCCGGAACCTCAAGGATACGGCGATCCGTACACGCGAAATCGAGCCAGCGAGTACAAAAGGGAGATTTTCGACGGGAAATTGTAGGCAACAGTAAGTCACAAGAAATCATGGGAAATTCCTTTACTCCTTACGTGCGTGCAAACACACACCCTCTGGTGCCGGTGGTCGCATGGGTGTTCCGCTCTGGTAAATATCCTGTGAAAGGAAACCCCTCGGGAGACTTCCCGCGTATCCTGCGAATCGGGAGTGTCGCTATTCAAGTCGTCGAGAGTTCGAAAATAAGGGGGAATTGTTATGTGCATTATGCCGCTATTTTTAAGAGTGAAGTAAATTTGTACAATAGTAAGTTCATATACGGACAACTTTAAAGTAATCTCTCAAACCGAATGTCCAGAAAATATCTACTTGAAATACCGTGTGTGTCACACTTGAACGTAGACGACACGACATTAAATTATTCTAGCTTTTCCACCACCCCGTGGGGCTGGGAACACTTATCTAATTTATACAATCCGAGCGGAACTTTACGCTTCCGGTGGAGTGGAGAAATAATTGAAGCGGTTCCGCAAGTCAATCTCCGAGCTATATCTAGTTCACCCAGCTTCATAGCATTGAGACGCCAACCGACCAGATCACTCGCGTGGACATTGGCGGATCACGTGGCGCACCCTCGCTG
>NC_064871.1:44580536-44670536 GCF_943734695.1 Anopheles maculipalpis | reverse complement strand
CGAATACCCCCTAGAGGACATCCTAAAATACGGAGAGGGGGCATTTTTGCACCAATCAACTCCTCGTGCCAAGGTCCTTGAGGTAAAAAAATTGTACGCTTCAAGCATGGTTGACGGAAAGAAGGTGTATCGCGAGACATCCTCGCTCCGAATCACCTTCGAGGGTACAGTCCTGCCAAATTCCCTTCTTTTTGAGGGACTTCGAGTACCAATCCGTCGACCATTTGTAACTAAAATCGCGACTTGCATTAACTGCAGTCAGATTGGGCATTCCGCTCCTTATTGCACGAATGCAACAAAATGCAGTAAGTGCAAAGGAGCGCACTCCACATTAGAGTGCAAGTCCGCAGCCGAAAAGTGTCTGCATTGCAATCAACAATGGCACGAGGTAAACTCCTGTCCTGTCTACCGTAGAAGACAGGCAGAGCACAAGCGGGCCACAATAAAAAGTGCCAGGGGATCGTACGCCGATGTTTTGAAGACGGCCCCAAGCGTGAATCCGTTCGATCCGCTCTCAGTAGCAGCGGAAAACGAATCGTTGCCCAATCTGGCTCCACTCACGGGAGTAAAACGATCGATCTTCCCAAGGTTGCCAACAAAAAAGACCTTAAAAAAGATACAATCTTTACCCAAAAAGGCACCACGGCGTCACGTGGAAACAACGCCACTCCCCCCACGGGACAAACCCACACGTGATTCTCGTAGTATTCCCTCCCAATCCCGTGAAAAACCGAGTCCCAAAAACCTGGCGTTCCCAAGTGAACCCAGATCCTTCTCCCAGATCCCTAGCCTAACAGAGATTCTCCAATCTCTGATCGAGTCCCTCCACCTCCCGCAACCACTTGCGGGTATGATCCCTTTGGCTTTCCCTTTCCTAAGAGGAATGGTCAAACAATGGCTGCAACAATGGCCTTGTCTTAGTATGATGGTCCGTATGGACGAATAATATGTCCAATGGCTACCATACTACAATGGAACTGCAGAAGTTTTATTGGAAAAATAGACCTACTCAAAATTTTATTAGGGCATCATAATTGCAATGTGTTTGCCCTAAGCGAAACTTGGCTCTCACCAGAAAAACAAATAACCTTCCCGGGATATAACATCATACGTCAAGATCGTTTTGACCCAACTAGTAATAGGCGTGGTGGGGGAGTATTAATTGGTATTCGAAGTAGTCACAGCTTCAGCAGAGTACCCCTCCCTACACCCGAGGGCATCGAATATGTCGCGATCCAGGCAAAGCTAGGAAATCTTGACATTTCTATTGCTTCTATTTATATCCCACCGGGAGCCAACATTGACTCTGAGAAGATCAAAAAGGATCTTGAAACGCTAGCTACGGTTCTACCAAAGCCGTTTTTTATCCTAGGCGATTTTAACGCTCATGGGCAAGATTGGGGATGCTTGCACGATGATAACCGTGCACCAATCATTAGGGATTTCTGCGACACATTTAGGTTGACTATTCTAAACTCTGGTGAAGCAACTAGGGTGTCATCACCTATGGCACGGAATAGCGCAATAGACCTATCTCTATGTACGTCATCCTTAGGGTTGGATTCAACATGGAAGGTTATCAAAGACCCGCTTGGCAGTGACCATCTGCCAATCAAGATCTCTATTATCAATGGGATTCGTTCAGCCGATCCAGTTCCCGTCGAATGTGACTTGACGAGGAACATCGACTGGACGAAATACGGCGATCTAATGTCTGCTTGGCTACGCCGTATTGAACCCAGTTTCTCTCCAAACGAGGAGCCCAAAAATCTCGTTTTAGCGATAAATGAGTGCGCCCTTGGTGCCCAAACAAGGCCGCCCCCACAGGCAAGGAATTTCTTAAGACCCCCTACTCCTTGGTGGGATGCGGATTGTCAAGCGGCATTCTCAGCGAAGAGGAAGGCTTTTGCCCAGTATAGAGCCACTGCATCCACAGATCTATATGATCAATATAGAGGACTGGAGCGCAAGTGCAAAAACTTGCTTAAGGCAAAAAAGAGAAGCTACTGGAGGAGGTATGTAAATAACCTCTGTCCTTCCACTTCGCTCAGTTCGCTACAGAGCATGGCGAGAAGGATGCGAAATAGCAGAGCGTCCAACGAGAGCGAAAGAGTTTCCGGGGCATGGCTAGAGCCATTTCCTCAGAAAATCTGCCCAGACTTCGCTCAAGCACCTCCTTTCACTCAGAGTGCTCCTGGTAGTGATTCCTCAATGGATTCCCCCTTCACAATGGTCGAGTTTTCGCTTGCACTGTACTCCAACAACAATTCCTCGCCAGGAATGGATCGTATCAGGAACAAGTTGCTCCATAACCTTCCAGATCTGGCGAAGAAACGGCTATTGAGGCTTTTCAACATCATGTTGGAGCTTAATACCGTCCCGTTGGAATGGAGGGAGGTGAAGGTTATCGCCCTGTTGAAACCTGGCAAACCCGCATCAGAGTTCGACTCGTATCGACCGATTTCGATGTTGTCGTGTCTGCGAAAACTTTTTGAGAAAATGATTCTTTTTAGATTGGACAACTGGCTCGAGTCAAACGGCCTTTTGTCAAGTACCCAATTTGGATTTCGCAAAGGCAAGGGTACCAACGACTGCTTGGCGCTTCTTGTATCCGAAATAGAGCTGGCGCATTCCCGAAAGGAAATGATGGCCTCTCTATTTCTTGACATCAAGGGGGCTTTTGACTCAGTGTCAGTACATGTGCTGTGTCAAAAGTTAGAAGCTGCGGGCTTAAGCCCGAAATTAAATAACATCGTATTTAACCTCCTTTCGGAAAAGGCGATGAATTTCGATAACGGCCATCTAAAAATTCGAAGAGCCAGTTTCTATGGACTACCACAAGGGTCCTGCCTGAGTCCCTTGCTGTACAACTTTTATGTCAACGATATAGATACATGCCTAGCTCCCGGATGCAGCTTACGGCAATTGGCGGACGACGGTGTTGTATCAGTCGCCAGCAACAACATCGCAGATCTTCAAAGGCCTTTGCAAACCACACTGGACAACCTAGAAGTGTGGGCCAGAAACCTAGGTATCGAGTTTTCGCCCGAGAAAACAGAAATGCTCATTTTCTCGTTTTTCTACGACACAGAGAATAATAGACGCAATAATTTGATAAACCCCCATTTTGATATACATATGTATAACAAAAAGATATCCATTGCCAGATCTTTTCGATACCTAGGCGTTTGGTTCGATAGCAAGAATGTGTGGAGGGCACATATTGACTATCTCGTCAAAAAATGCACTAGAAGAATCAATTTTCTCAGAACAATTACAGGATTCTGGTGGGGTGCACACCCATCAGATATCCTTAAGCTATATAAGACAACGATACTGTCCGTCTTGGAATATGGATGCATATGCTTCCATTGGGCATCCAAGTCGCATTTGATCCGTCTTGAACGTATCCAGTACCGTTGCCTTAGAATCGCATTGGGTTGTATGAAATCAACCCACACGATGTCGCTCGAAGTGATGTGTGGAGTGATGCCGCTTCCGCTCCGTTTTGAGCTACTGTCGCTTCGCCTTCTCGTACGCTCTACAGCATCAAACCCATTGATAATCGAGAACTTTCGAACACTGCATGAGATAGGTTCTAAATGTAAAATCATGAAAACCTTTCATGATTTTACTTCCTTACAGGTACACCCTAGCACTCAAGCTAATTCAAATCGTGCCAGCTTACCAGGGTCCTGCAGTTCCCGGTTTAGAGTAGACACCTCGTTGAGAGAGCAAATCAAGTCTATCCCCGATAGTCTTCGCAGGACAGCAATTCCCAGCATTTTTGTGGAAAAGTATGGCCATTGTAACAGCAACCATTTTTATACTGACGGATCCTCATCAGAGCAGGGCATCGGTTTTGGCGTATATAACATTGTATCCGAGGCATATTTCCAACTACGCCAGCCATGCTCGATATATGTAGCGGAGCTGGCCGCAATCTTTTACGCCTTGTTGATTATAAGTGCTTGTCCTCCAGACGAATATTTTATATTCTCCGACAGTTTAAGCGCTGTCGAAGCATTAAAATCTGTGAAGGCTATTAAGAGCCCGGACTACTTCGTAAAAGAAATATTAAAGGTCTTAAGCTCATTGTTTGAGAAATCATTCCGGATATCTCTTGTTTGGCTGCCTGCACATTGCGGAATCTTCGGCAATGAAAAGGCAGACCAATTGGCCAAAAAGGGTGCTTCGGAAGGGTCCTTTTTCGACAGGCTTATCTTACCTCACGAGTACATGCGTGCCCCACAGTCTCTCTGCATGGCTCGGTGGCAGAGTTTGTGGGACACCGATGAGCTCGGGAGGTTTCTTTATTCGATCACTCCCCAAGTGTCCTTGAAGCCTTGGTTCCACGGCATCTCAGGTGATCGTGCGTTCATTCGAATGATGTCTAGGCTTAGGTCTAACCATTTCGCTTTGGGCGCGCATCTCCAGCGTATAGGACAGGTCGACTCCAAAGTATGTGGCTGCGGCCTCGGATACCATGACATAGATCATCTTCTATGGTCTTGTGTGGAATACGAGGCTGCTCGACCCGCCTTGTTAGACGCAGTCCGGGGCATTGGAAAGTTGCCGGATACTCCAATTCGGGACCTGCTGGGAGACTGCGACGAGGTCTACCTGAGAGTAATCTTTCTCTTCTGCCGTGCTAACGGATTATTAGTGTGATCCCCTTCCCCCCCACTACTCCCACTGTTTGTCTGTCTTATATATGTTGTACCTCGCTTGTATGAATGATGATGGATGAATGGATGAATGAATGAATGAATGTATGAATGAGTACGATGCGTGAAGGGTTGGGTACCATATGGAAGCAGTTGCAGCGGCCAATGCTATGGATGGACATCCCAGCGAAAGGGAGAGGAAGACTTCAAGATTGGACACAATCAGGAATCTTCGAAATGGAAAACGATCAAGACCCCCGCTACCACCTGGACCACGAGCATGGAAACGCCTGACATACCCCGGGATAAGTTACCCTCACACGATAAGACCCTCGCTAGGAACACGACTTTGGCTTTGGATGACGGAACTTACGCAACGGAACAACCGAGCACACCCGGGATATGGTGCCCTTTCACAGCTCGGAGAAGGAAATGTCTCCCAGCAAAGAGGAAAGGAGTATACTAATTTTAAGTTTATTGTAAGCAATACGGCCTGGCCGTCCCTTATGAATAAAAAAAAAAAAAAAAAAAAAAAAAGATATTAAGAATAGAGCCTAGTTCTATCTATTTCAGCATATTTCAACCTAATGTCTTGCTTCTAGGTTAACACCAATTATAAAACATAACCTTACTCTCGAGACCCACTTGAGCTACTGCACGAATGTCCGGTGGCGTACGCAGTGGTCAAAGAATTTTGCGTCATGTTTCTTCGGGGCATTCTTTCACGCTCGTTTGTCTGTCAGATTGGTTTTGGTTTCGTGCTGCTGTTATTTATCCTTATCCTGTCTGATATTTTCCTCTCATGTCCTCAAGAACTCTCCCAACCTCCGCTACTGCGCTCCCGCATCACTAAGGGTTGATCACTAACTGTCCCTTACCGCTTCCTGGCGGTTTTTTCATCGGTCAAAGCACCGAAGAAAACAAACAATAACGATTATCCATAATTACAGGGTTTCAAACGCAAAAACCCGCCCGATGTAGTGGCTTCGCGCGCACAGCATCCAAGAAAACGAACTTCTTTCCGTCTCCTCTCAGCTGCCTGCCCCTCCAACGGTTCCGGTGCCGTTTTGTGCGTGTCTCCTCTGGCAAGCGAGAGTCTCTCCATCTGCCTGACACCTAGTTGACCGAGGTTGGGGATCATCTCAGCCGAAAAAAGCATCATCGTGACGGAGATACCGTATTATGCAAAATTACAGCTAGTTAACCACCACTAACGAACACGGGGCGCGGATAGTTGACTTTGAATGCCGACGGAAGATAAAGAGGCCGATGCACTGAACAATCATCTAAAGTGTTAAGAAACCATATGGTTGATCATGTCAAATTGGTTGCTCAAAAAACTTTCCGCTTATGGTTTTGGGAACCTCATTTTGGTGGGCTTGTGTCCTTGCTGTAGATGTAATTGTTGTTTGTTTAAAATGTTGCTATTATCGTATTTATTATTCACTTGCCAGCATTCGTATTCTACTTGTTTTATTATATCAACTCTCTATATTTATTTTACTAATTCATGTAGTATATCATTTTTTTTATAAAACATTGTTTATTTAAAACAACTTAAAACCTAGCTAACAAAAGAAAAGTGGGGTACATGTAGGGACGACGTACAGGTTTTACAAAGAACATTTAAGGATATTATCATCAATCACAGCATTGTTGTTTCCAACAATGTGGATGATGTCGTTTGTAAACAAACGTAGGGTAGAAATCCTCTTACTTATGCTAATGTGACTTAAAATAGGTAAGAGGAGGGAAGGGAAGTTGAGGTTGTGGTTTGGAACAATGGCTTCCATAGCCTGCATCAGTATGCTCCAAGCACCATACATCCTAGAGCATAGGGCAAACTTGTGCTCCAGAGTCTCTGGCTGGGAGCAGAATGAGCATTCTGAAGGAGACCGATTCATCCTGTCAAGCAGCAGTCCGTGTGGCACCTTGTTGTGCACCAGCAGATACAGTATCGTGCCTTGGTCGGATGAAAGTTTGTAGCTGGTGACGTTTTTCCAAATCCATCGCCAATCCGTGGAAGGTAACTCCATAGCCACTTTGGAGTCTGGAAATCTTTCGACCATCATCTGCTGCAAACTTTTAGTTTAAACAGTAGGTACTGTACGGTATGCGAGCTGCCGGATTTCCGCCCGAAGGCACGGATACGTTGTGGCAATGGAGCCTATATTCGGGGGATTCCCAGCACAATCTATGTGCTGAGCCGCGATTTTTAGGCAACCCTGCTCTGCCGTACGTACCGATTCACCAGCAACGCTGTTGTGGTAATGGCGGGAATGTGAAGATTGAGTCCACCTTCATTCAGGGCTTACACCAAACCATTTTCTTTAGAATTATTGGAAGAATTCCTAGTCACTTCTTCCAAATGGATTTGTTTGCATTTTATACTGGATTTTATTGAAAAATAAAGAAACATACCGCAACAGTAATTCGAAAGTTTTTCAAAACTCGATACCATGGTACGTTTTAAAACCTAAATTAAGTCCAAAAATTGAAATCTGAACCCTAATATATTTCCAGCAAATCAACTCAATGTTAAATGTTTGACTAGGCGTTGGGAAATACCAATGAATGCCAATATTCGCATCAGAAAACTATAAAGTCCAACAATTCCAAAGAAGCTAATTTTATTTCTGTAAGCCTTGACAGTCATAGAAATTCATCCTCAATATGCATCTTTGCATATTCCTTGACTCGTAAAACCCTCTGCTTGCAACCATTCTTTAAAACTAGCGCCGCCTTTATTGATCTTCTTGGTTATCTTTTATAAAGTTTGTGTAAAGATTATCTTCAAATATAACGTTGTTCTCTGACTTACTGTTTGCATTATGAGAGAAAAACATTCGCTACTCCTTTCTTTTATGTGCACCTTATCTCGAGTGAGCTAGATAATGGGAGAAATGGCTGCCGGATGACCATTTGAAGCAACTGCAAATGGCCTCGTTATCGTCACCTCTCTGGCTGTCGGGACATTCCACCTTTTAGAACATGACATTGTGGAGACTTAGCGATAGTTCTCAAAAAAACACACCCTTTGCTTCGGTTAGCGTTCCGTTACTGTCGCTAAAAACCCTGTTCACCATAGCATAGTAAAACCATTCAACTGCCAGTTACAACTGCAGTTCTTCTCTGCCTAATTCTACCACTAACGGAGATCAGAATTTACATATTCGACATATTATACCTATTCGAAGTCCTTTTGAACCGCTTGATGTCGCACACCGGCACCACTAAGGATCTTCCTGGTACTATGGCGGCTGGCGAGGGGGGATATTCCACACTTGCTCAGAGAGATGTGATCAACATCTTGATATCTGTTGTTACAGCTACAAACCTTGGAGTCGGTCCTGCCTATACATTTAAACTGTGCTTTCATTGCATGATGGCGCCGAAATCTGAAATCTGGGTATTGTAAAATAACTCAAAACTTAAAGAGTTGGTTGTCTTCTAAAGAATACTCAATATTTACAACTCAGAAGCATAACAGCAATATTTTTGTGAGCTTAAATTAAGTTACTGTATTTTTCAGCTAATCAAAAAATTGTTTACAACCATTTTCATTTGTCGAGTAAATTTTATGTACATATTTGTAGAACGATTTTCTCATCGCAACCAAACAATAACGCTGTGCGATATTGTAAACCGAATTTCCCATGCCTCTTTCCTGTTGCGACAATTGTCCATTGAAAACAAATAATGGGGGAACCTAAAAAAGGCATTATACAAAGAAACGCTGAAACAGGCGGTTTGCCTGTAAGTTTTTCAACTTTCAATTCAATCCAATAAGGCAGCTACACTTTATTGCCTTTACGGCCAAAAGCACAAAAAATCCTCTTTTTTTTCTTTTGTGTGAGCGGCATTTCAAAAGCGAGAGCAAATAAAGCAAAACTGCAGCATTCGATATGCAGTTGAGATAGAAGAAATGTCCGATCCCAAGTTCGGGACATCGCTGTCACTCGTAGTTTATCTGCCCAGCATGACCGATCTCTGTGGCATCGCGTGTGTGTAGGTGTGTTGACATTGACTTCGGTAGCATCCCGTTGACACCTTTCCTTAGAGTGGTCCTGGTGAGAGATGTGTAAAGAAGAAGCCAAGTCAATGCTTATCGTGAACCAAAACAAATATTTATCCCAAAACCGTAACGATGACAGTATGGGGTAGATATTCGAGGCTGTCACGGACTGCAATATCGGACACTTGGATGCGGGTAGATCGGCACTCCTTCCCGGCAAGACACAATTATGATCACACATAATTAGATGGCCGCACAATCGCCAACTGACAGACACACACACACACACACACACCACAGAGCCGCAGAACCGCAGATGCTTAGCGAAAACTGACACAACCGACCGCCGCCGGTATCAGAGCGTCATCAATCATATTGGATCGGGATCCCTGATCCCGGCACCGGTGCAAACCAAGTAATGACTGATAATGATTTGCAACCTGCGGAACGAGTTTTCTTTTTACCATTTTGCCTTGAAACTTCGGACGCACCCTTTCGCACGTCACGCACATCGGTGTGACGTCCTTGGGAAAAAAGGCGTGATGTGCAATTTTGAGCTCTCTTTTTTTTTTTTGTTCTTGTTGTATGTTAACTCTACTGTTATTGCTTTCCGATTGACATTGAACGCCACTTAAAATCCGGATCGGGTGCGAGACCAACTTGTAAACCAGGCTGCACCAGGGCATCCGCCGCCCGTAAGGCTTATCGGAATTGGAAAAACTAGCCGACTCATCATCACTTGACACAGTGACGGTATTACTTTAAAGTGGTTCTTGAGGGGTTTCTTTCCTCTCGATCTCTCTCTATCTTTCCCTCGGCTTTTGTCAATGTGTCCGATAATATTCTCGAAAAAGCAGTTTGAAATTGATTAATATTTGATGATGTATTTTTTTCTTAGTTGACCAATTTTTTGTCCTTCTTCAAAGATTTTTTGAGAACATGTTTACGCTATGCTCTCAGGGAGCTATTTCTCTTTATTGTTTGGCCAAACATTGGTTTTCCTGTTTCTGTTGGCCTTGTCGTATGATATTTTTAGCTTAGGAAAAAAATATTTTTGTTTGAATAGAATGACTAGAAGAAAACGGAGTTGCCGAACAAATTCTAGAAGAATTAGAGAATGGACATCTTAATTGAGTTTGAATAGAAAGAAATCATTGCTAAGGAATCAAATCTGGCTGTACTTAAAGAATACAAAAAAAAAACCTTTGATATGAAGTTATATTTTTCTTAATAATTTGAAGGCTTTATTTGACCTATTTTTAAATTTGAAACCCATGAAAAAGTCTCTGTTATGAAAGCATCGGATACTAATAAAATTTTCCATTTTTTAAAGATTTTTTGATAGCCATTCAACAGGAATAAAAAAAAAGATTTTTGGATAGCAGTTTTATCAAATGTAAGCATATCCTCAAGACTATTTTTCTTTGTTTTTTGCATTCTTTAAGCATTTCAAAAAACTTAGCTTTGAATTATAATTATTTCACAGTAATCCACAACCATAACTAAGAGCAGTGTAAAGAAACGTATCCGTATCCGTATCCGACGGCTTAACGACCTCTAAAGTCACACCGGTCATCTAATGGCATACTTGACTTTCTGATACCACATAGCTGGACAGCCAATCCTCGGTATTGCGGAACGGTCCGGATGGAATTTGAACCCCGGTTCTGCCTTATAAAGACCGCCCCCGTTGTCGCCTGGTCAGAAAATCCTGCTATTAAATCTAAACTAGCTATAATGCGTCCCAACCAACAGCAACAGAGTTACGACCTAATTGCTTATTTAGCTTGTGGACTGATTGGTCTGATAGATTTCATCGCTCTTTTCAAATTTTCTCAAAATTCATTATCATTTAGTTATTCATTTGTGTCAGGTTCAAATGTTTATGATAGTAAAAATAGCCTCTGTCCTCCTTAGCTGCTCCTTAGCTGCTAAAATAGCTCCTTAGCTGACGGACATTCATTTAAATCTTCTTTATGTGAAGATCTTTTCCACAGGAGAATGGTTTGACTGAATGATGGTAAGAAGTTGTTTTAATGTGGTGTGCTCCTAAAAACGCATAAGACTCTCGTACAGTTTGCCTTCAAATTGACTTTTGTCAGTAGTAATTGTAGCACGGCAATCAAATCTTGCGACATTCTTTACAAATTTCCGGGTGACCGTTTCAGCGGTGATATCAGCAATCGGATAATATTCAGAACATTTGGTAAACCTGTCTACGATTGCAAATAAGTAAGCCATTCCATCCGAGGGTAGGAGACGTTCTACTTCATATATCAATACAGATATGATCAAACCTACGGGAAGGGATCGTAAAATTTTCGAGCGATGCCTTAGTGTGACTGTGCTATCTCGGGAAAAAATAATGTGTGTGACCATTTTACAATATCGCATTTTAAAAAAAATTTCGAGCTAGAAAATTTTCGAAGTTACTAATTTTGGTGGTGCTCCTACACCATAATGTGAAAGGTTACGAACGCTGTCAAGTTCTGCTTTTCTTAATCTATCTGGTACGTATATCCGATCGTGATCTGTCATTTTTTTTAAATAATGGTCCTGTCCATCTGCTGCCTTAGTTTCCATTGCAAATGTTGAAGACAGGAATCTGTTTTTTACAGATAATTTGTAATAACTGTGTATGAGTAGCTTGACAACAACTCCTCAGTTGTTGATAGAGTAATTATGTGAGGTCTGTTGCTAGGATGGCTCAAGGTACACTTAGAAACTGTTGGGTACGATATAAAACAATATTTCGGAAACAAAACCCTTTGGATTCAGAAGCCATTTCGGTTACAACAACTCAGAAAAGATGACGTTCGGATGACTAGGCCCGGTGGACAGCAGCGTTGCTTCCCTAATAAGCAGTTTTATGGTAGATGCGGTCTTATGAATAACGAAGATGCTTGATAAATCAGGTCCTTGGAACGACAAGAACCGTCAGGTGATGAGCTATTTTGAAGGTCATGTCCTTTAGAACACTGGTGATGGCTGCATGAGGAGCAATATCTGGATTAAACTCAAGATAACTTAAACAAAGTGGATTATGGATTCACTTTGATCTTTTTTACTGATTTTTGAATTCAAAATTGCTGTTTCATTTGAATGCATGCCATGATTTGCATTGAGTATTTCCATTTCTAGTTTCATATTTTGATACAGTAAGACTTCCGAGCCAGCTATTCCTGAGGAACTCTTTGTCATTAAGCTGGATTTTAGAAACTAGTTGCAGGGATTTTTTCCCTGCAACTATTTTGAAAAAGAGCATATTTCTTGCTGCTTTCAATCCCGTTCTGCCCACATTTTAAATCATCACACATGCATTATTTAGAATTTCCCTTGAGATACTCTGGCACAAAACACGATGATCCTCTTTTTTGCAAACAGTTCTTTCCTCTCCCAAGATTTGTATCATCATTCAGAACATTGTAAAACGTAGATTATAATAAAACATATAGTACATCGTTATATGCGTAAACAATGATAAATTGTACTCGATGAACCTTCAAAAAACTCTTAACAAAACAACACCTTATCGAATCGTTATTGATTTTGTTCATCCAACACAAATGGTACCACTTTTATCAATTGCAAAGCTCACGATTCCACAGTTCTGAGGGGTTTTTCACGCTTTTCGATTACAAACGAAATTCATCTTCATTCATCAGGTGTGTGTGTGTGTCCGGCTTTTCGGCAACGACTACGGACCTGCGAAACAACTGAAATCCCACCCCTCCACAAAGCAAACAGGCCGCATGTGTGCGTGTGTGTGTGTGTGCATATTGGCGGACCGGCAGTGCTCAAACTTCAAAAGCACATCCTCCTCGGCAAACATGTCGCTTTCTAATTAAAGCTAACAGCATCCAACCCACGGCATCCATTTTGACGCATAACCAACCGGCCGGCTAGGTCAAACGGAACGATCTCTGCCTCTTTTGTAAAGAATCGGACAACAAATTACCTACCATACATCCCTCCCTCACTGATTGGGACAGGGACCGGGGCATAAGGTTTCCTCAACACCAAACAGGTCAGAATGTTGGATTTTTCTGCCGTGGAACAGGATACTAAAACCTACAATCATTTATTTCGTTTTTACAGCTTTTCTAACACCCGCACGAACATCGATCGTTTCGCAATCAGCAGAAGCCACGCACAGCAGCAACTGGAACGATCATTAGACCAAAAGCAGGTAGAGAGCGAGACAGGTCCGTGAATGTCCCAAAGAGTCGCAAGGAAGCACAAAACAAGATAAATGAAAACAAAACTGACTTCGACTGATGCCCCAGGAAGTCTGCAACGCTCGCTCACGGTTCCCGGTGAACAGGTTCGCTAGATGAAAGCTTGCGCCGGTGCGCCTAGAGTCCGCCGTGTGAAGCCCCGAAACCCTCGGGAGCGCCTTTTGATCTCTGGCGCGCGGAAAGCCGGCGAGTCCCCGGGAAAATCAATCCCCTATCATTAGGAGCCGGGAAGTTGTTGCATTGTGTGAATACTGACACATTTGAGTGGCTGCGGTCAGGGACCTTCCAGACCTTGCAGGCTGCCCGGCAGAAAGATTAATCTCTATCCTTCGGTGCACCCTCCGGAGTCGGTGTTTTTGGGCGATCCTTTTGATTTGTACCACGAGAAGCCCTGGTCCGATCCTTAACGTCATCGATCATCGATCGAGGCGTGAAACGTAGCACCAAGTCTCGGTAAACGTTGCAGCAGGTCTCGGTAATACACACCCTGGAAGCGCCATTAGCGTGCACTATCAGTGTCACCCGATGTCCAAGTTACAGTCACAGGGAGCCGCCAACGCACGTGGAACTTTGCACGTGGGAGGAGTGTCAGTTTGTGTCTTAAATGCGCGCACACACATACGTCTAATTCCATTAAGCGTCCCCCCGTGAGTGACAAATAATTGTCCCCCGGGTGGTAGTGTCCTGCCTAGCCGCATCGACCATTACACTATCGTTGGATAATTGCGCAAGTAATTAAACCTCCGAACGAAATGGCCACTCACTCGCGGCACGTGCTGTTGGATTTTTTCAATATTATGACTGTAGGTAACTGAGACGCCCTCTGTCCACGTACGTCACATAACTTCACAGTGCAAGCAAACTGTCATGGCGGTGTCGGGAAGCTTGACAAAACGCTGTACGTGCACATTGAAAGTGAGAAGCAAATAAAAGCAATGGCGTGTGGGCGATATGTCCCAGATTGAAACGTTTGGAAAATTGAATTTTGTCCCGGAGACATGTCCGCTTGTCGTGTCGTGATTAAATGTTGGTAAAATTAGGCATAATTATTCCCTAGCTTTCGGATGGAAATGGATTTGTGTTTAGTTTTTGGTACAAATCGTGCCTTTTAATCTAATATCGGTGGAAGTTTCCATTATGCCTAGCAGGGGCTATATAATTGGAAAGGAAAATCCATACCTAAACTTTACATTGTGTGGACTTTAATCAATACATTTTGCTTTGATTAGCTTTCTTAAAGTGATTTTGCTAATGAAATTAACAGATTAACATTAACTAACAGAAATGAAGTTTAAAAATAATCAAATTCTTGACCGCGTTCCTGCGATGATCTTTACGTGATTAACTACGTGATGAGTCTTCGTAGATTGGTTTGTGATATTAAGATGCACAAGAATTAAGACCTCCTGGATCCTTTCCGGATCGACTCCCCGTACGCAGGACGCAACATCCAGCTGCATATAAAATTAAGTTATGGAAAGCCCGGAATTGCAGAGGTTGCCGAGCCGTTTTAGCGGTATCGAAGCGAGTTTCCCAAACAAGGCGCAATTTTCATACAAAAATGTTGTGTTTTCAATTACCGGTATCAGAAATTGGTATATCCTCTGAAGCTTTAAACTATTTCATGCCCATTTCTGTATCTTCACCCTTAACTTTGACGAACATATCCGATATTTACTAACGTTGTGCTTTACTAGCTATGACATCATCAAAAAAAAGAATACTTCAGTGAGCATGGACGTTAAAATTTATCAAGAATGTACGAACTACAGCTTACGAAAATCTCTCTCGAGAATGTCCACGAACTTCATCCTGAAACATTTGGTGGTGCTTCAGAACGGATCAAAATTCTTTATGTCCTGGACTCCATAGTACAGAAAACCTAAAATTACCTGTAGCTGAAGGGTTTTACTTGCGTATAGATGGATTATTCTAATAAGATTTGGTACCAGATTTTTATTTCTTGTGTTAAAATCTGCTACAGCAAGCATCAGAGCTCTGTGGACTGTGAATGTGTGCATTTAAAGCACGAACTATATCGAAAAGCGTCAACCACGAAGGGCTAACTTAAAGCCTCTATAAGTCAACCATGAGGAAGAACTACGTTACGGAAGTATCAAGCCCCTTAAAATAGACAGGCCAAGAATTCTTAGAAGAAAAACTAAAATAATAGTAATAGGAATAGTTTAAAAGAAGGAAAAAAGAAAGAATTAACAATAGTTGCATATATGAAAACGAAATCTTCTTCTTTCATGTTTCAGGTAACTTGTGCGGATAACGTATTCTCATCACAGAACTCAGGAATATGTTCATCGAATTGTCTGTGCACTGAAATTATTGGACTGACCTGAAGGACTTAACATCTAGCGAAAAAGAATCGGACCTAATGAGAGCAGGTGCTGCCCCAACATTCCTTGGAATGTTGGGGCAAGAATTAATTCACGCATGAATTGGGTGGCGAGGCCTCTTTGAATTTGCTAAGTTCTCGATCGATCGAGCACTTTGGACTATTTTGACATCTCCTGAAAGGGGTGGCCCGGTGATAAGGCGAAAGCGATGCCAATCTTCGCACTGCTGGGCATGAGGTTCAAAACCCATCGTTCCCATCGGAACGTTCCATCCTAACAAGAACTGAATATCAAACTGCGTGGTATCGATAACGTGACCTAGTAGCAGGTCGTAGGACCTGTTTGTACTCTGCATTCCCATTTGTTTTGTATTTTGTATTCTAAAATAAGAAAGCTTTAGATGCTTTAGATGCAGAGCCTTAAGGTCCGTTGAAATGATAAAAAATGCCAAAAATTGACAAATCAACGCCAGCACTTCATCTCCGGAGGGAGTCATAACAATACTTTACGGGTTGGGTCGTCCGGTGCCATTTTCATGACATGATCTAGCCCACTACAGTTTCGCGAGTCCATTTTTCTACACGGTGGTAAGATCACTGCAACCAAGATAAAGCTTCTTCTTTATGAAGCTCTATGTTAATCACTTAATCACACTTTCTTAAACTTTACCTTAAATCTACCAGACCAAAATAGAGACATAAGTTAACCTTAGTTTAACACCAAACATTCTTTTGAAAGACTTTAAGTCAACTGAAACAGATAGCTAATTCGTCGTTCGCCTTAGCTTTATTTATTCTTTTATAAGCAGCTTACTTACCCTTGCTTAAGAATGATGAAAACAAATACAAATTATCAGGATTAACTGACGCTTCTCGATTCCCTTTTTTCGATCTTCTTTATGGGTGATCTCCCACTGAGCAACGGCAAAGATCCAACTTTAAAAACAAGTTGGGTGAAAGTTGTCGTCATGCAGTCTACGGAGCTCGAATCTGCAACCGGCACAGCGTGCAATTGAATTCACTTTACAACCCATCAGTGGAACCATGCACCTTTCCTTACCGTAACCAGCCGAAAAAAAAAAGTTCGCTGACTCCAAACACCCGTCAGAACTAACAGCGAGTCCGCCCATTCGCCCAAATGTCCACGGATGAAAGCGAAGCGTGATGATGCGTTTCAGGCAGACTGTATTGCTAACGATTATTTTCCTTTATCTCCCTCTCTCTCTCTCTCTCTCTCTCTCTCTCTCTCTCTCTCTCTCTCTCTTCCTCACACTTAGAAGCTGAAATTAAAGTCGAAAAACCAAAACAACGAAACACTCGCCCCACAAAATGCAAACGATCTCTCCAACGCCGGATCGGCTAATCGCACCGGTGCAAAAACGGCCTCAGACTCTGGAATCTGCCCGAATTCTCGGCAAACGGATCCGCCCATCAAGGGGTGCCCCAAACTCAACTCCACCACTGGAGTGGAGGCTGATCAGGCTGGTAAGATAAATGAAGCCCAAAGAGAATACACGCGCCTGCGCCGACCAGTCCGCGCGCCTGTGCCTTGTGCGGACGCGGCGACCTAAATGATCTTTCGGCACTTCTTTTGAATGTCGGTCGGTTCACGTGTTTTTTTTTTCGCTCAAAACGCAACGCTAAATTAATTGTGCAGGTTTTTTTTCGTGTGTGCGTGCGTGCTACTGCGAACTCGAACGGCTTTGATGGTTGCGGTAAGTTTGCATGGTTTCGGTAGAAAGTAAGGGGAAATTTTAAAAACGCTTTTAAAATTGTGTAAATAACAAGTTAAAACGTTGTCCAAAAATTTAACAGCTTACTTCTGTTTTCTGAAAATAAAAATGGTATTATTATGACGGTACAATGCCATATTGTCGAATGCGGTGTACAACTAGCCCTTAAAATATAGCACAATAATAAAAGGATTTTTAAGCGGTTGAGAATTTGCTAAAAAATCCTGTTGAGTTGGACATAAAGTAATGGATGGATCAAAACGCCACATTAATTGAGAAGCAATGTCAAAACAAATTCTATAATTTATTTTTTTCGGATCGGATCGATACGAAAACAGGAGCAACTTTTTTTGCAGATCAAAATTTTTTAAATTTGGACCCTAATAATCAATTGTAAATAAATATTAAAAATAAAAATTATCGATCGTAAGGAAAACTGGAAAAAGGTTAGTTTGTATCTTCAACAACCCATTATCAATTTTTTATTAATTCTATCATAATTTCTATCATTTAATTTCTTCTTTTTTATCGCTCGGCTACAGTTCGCTTGTGTAAAAAAATTTATTATAAAAACTAGCCTCAACCCAGATAGGTTTTATTTCATAAGGCGACCTGGCCGCATTGCTGATTTAGTTTTACCCAAAAATTATTTAATGGAACTCCATCATTTTTATTTGCAATATTTTAGGCAAAAAGGATATGAAAGTTAGCTAGTTATTGCATTGCATCAATGTAAAACTAAAATTCAAAAATTTATTATATCTGGTTCGAATCGGATCGGGGCGGCCCGGTGGTGTAGGAGACAGCGGCGGTGGTCTTCAAACGGCCGTGGTTCAAATCCCATCCGTGGTCCGTCCCCCCGTAGTGAGGCCTGACTAACCAACTACGTGGTATCGGCATAGTAAGCCATTTTCGATGGCCAGCATGACATTAGAGATCGTTAAGCCAAGAAGAAGAAGGTTCGGATCGATATGAAACCATGGAGCAGTGCAGTACAGACTGCACAGCTAGTTTCTTAATATTATTTTGTCACCAGAGATCGCACGGCGTAGAGTACCCTGCACTATTCGAACTGAATCACAAGGTATAATTTCTCATTAATTTTATGTCTCTCAAAACCAATGTTTATGCGTCATATCATCAATATTTATTTACAAATTTGCAAAATTTGCTAATGGATCAAAGCACTGGAGTTTTCTTTGTACGTCCAAACATGTCGTAAACTTGTAGATGTCACTAGGCAGTGAAATCATTCGATTTGAAATCGACGGCGACATACAGACTGTTCTGGCCGCCCTGGAACACGGCACCTCCAAAAACGGGGGTCTTTATACATTCAGCTCTTGATCCGCACTACCAACAACGTAGTCTTCCAATTCTAGAACACCACCTGGCACTACCTAGACCTCAGCAACAAGCTTCACCCCATCAAGCACCGCTTCATGGCAGATATTGAATCCAGCCACCATCAACGAAAAATATCTCGCCTTCGAATAAGACACGCTAGTCCCATTTCTTCGTCCTCAACAAATCCAGGCTCCCGCACTCTGCAGCTTCAGCGGTGTTGACATCACCGTCCGCCACATCCTCACCGATTGCCATGGATACACGACACACCGAACCACCTGCCAACTAGACACCGATTACGCGACAATTCTGTTACCTGGAAAACTGCATCAGAACCGCCTTATTAGATTCTTACGCATCAGTAACTTATATAGATAAATTTAAGCAATAGTTTTAACTTCTACTAGCCATAATTGCAATAGCTTTAAAAAATAGATAAGCAATACAACAGTTTTGTATTATTTTTTTATTGTAGTTTACTTATCTTTACTCGATTCCGTATTCTCAACTCTTGTTTGACCAATTTCTCAAGGCTTTTCCTCCTTGTGTTTTTTGCTTTATCCCGGACATGTTCAGTTATAGTTTGGTATTAGTAGAAACCACTTGTTGTAGACAGTAGAGAGGCGAATTGAGTTTCAGAGTTTCAAAGCCTCTATAGATAAACGAAAAATCATTTTTAAATGGCACCTGTGATATTGACTATCCCAATGTACTTACGCACATGACTGATTGACAAAGCAATTTTACTGTTCAACAAAAAGTACACATAACGAATATTATTCGTTGTAAGCAATACAACCAGGCTGTTCTTATTTGTATTTATTCATTTATTTTAGGTACTACTGGGCCCGAAAAATAAAGTGACTTTGCGTTTTTTTTTTTCTTAAATATTTTTTTAATAAGGCCAAATGAAGGTTCCGATCCTTCCGATACAATGCACCTCTTCCACCTCTTCTCCCACTCCTCGAAGCAGGTGGAAGACGCGGGGATGTTCTTAAGTTCCGCCGTCGCTGCGGTTTCTATCTCCTCGATAGTGTCAAAACGATATCCCCGAAGCGGCCGTTTTAGCTTGTTGAACAACCAGAAGTCGGCTGGTGCCAAATGTGGCAGTGTGGAACAATATGGGTGCCAGTTGTTGCGTAAAACTCCCTCAAAATGTTAGCCTTACGGGAGAGCGCATTATCGTAGAGCAAAAACCAGCGGTTGTTTTTCCACGAATCCGGTCGCTTTCGCCGGATGGAGGTCCGCAAGCGCCGCATTACACTTTCCGAAAGGTCTCGTAAGGATTGTCCCTCCACCACCATCACCTTGACCTGGACCACCAAATCCTTGATTTGAACGACGGACTTACCAGGCCATTTTGCCAGTTAGTTCTAACGGAATAAAAAAAAACCTAGAACAATAAATGGTTGTGCAGTTGAAAGCATTGTTTTTTAAATAAATATAGAGTTCTTCATTTGCTGACTTAACTCGCTTAAAAACAAAATTTAGTCACTAGACAGCACATTACAGTTTGAATTATACTAAACAAACTATGGTTTAAAACGAAGCCCATTGCCCATTTATTGCTTTATGCAACCTGTACGATGTGTTCCAATTGATTTGCGTAAATTTAAATTAATTTGGTCAAGTATTGTCTGTTTATCCTATGTTGCCTCTAAGGACATCCAGTACTCTAGGCAATGTGATCGATATGACGGTAATGTGTTTGGATCATTTCATGGCATTCATCGAATTGCGTATCGAATGAATTTCGTTTGTATTTTCTCGATCCTTTTTATCCAGACATCCGTATATGAACACGACTCTACACTACCATACTCTAATATAGATCAAACTAAGGCTTAAAGAGAGAGTTAAATCAGATTGAGTCATCAAAGTCTTTAATTATTTTAAAAATTCGACCGAAAATTCTCTTAATGTATTTTGTAATAAAGCGTAAATCTGCAAACAATGTTATAATCGCATTTTAACCCAGTTTATGTAAAGCGAATGTGTTCTCAGCTGTATTGTAGTTTGTAATTATAAATACGCATTTATTCATTCGTCCGGGAATACCTATCAACAAAAAATAATTTTGAAATCTTCTCAGAATTATTAAATGTAATTAAATGTAGGTTTTTGAAAAAAACCTATCATAAAAATAGCTATTTAGCTTCTGACTACTTGGAACATGATGTGGTCTGTGGAGGCTAGAAGCAAAATAGATGGTGTGGCAACAAATTAACAAATGACTAAAATTGTTTTTTTTTTTTAGTTGTTGTACAAGTCTCCTTAATGCCCACTGCTCCGATGACTAAACAGTTACTCTTCGGAAGTTCCGCCTCTGTCGGTGCTCCAGCCCGACAGAGGCCCGGGTCTTAAGCATTTGCCTAGTTATATTAAGAACCACCCCTGAACATAATTTTAACGACAATTTGAAGCTAAACGATAGAATTTCGGTGAAAAATAAAAAGCAAATGATCATTGCCTTTTTTTGCCAGAAAGTTTTGCAATGTCACAAGCAATTAAATGTATTTTTCCAAATTTTAGATCTACAGTAAAGAGTATCCACAACAAAGGGTGTTTTTTTGGGAGCCAATTGTTAGTCTCCACGGCATGATGCTCCAAAGAGGCGACAACCCCTTGGCAGACATAGAGAGGACAACTTTAGAACCATACCTGGCAGCAACAACATCCACAACCACAACAAGGTGCACTTGAATTGAGGGAGAAGGAAATGTCTACCCTCTGAATAGGATATAAGTTTAATTAATTGTTAAGCTAGATATATGAATAGATTTTAAGGAATACGGCCTGGCCATCATAACGAAGTAAAAAAAAGATCTAGGGCAAGGAAATATTATTTCAGTGAGCAAAGATTAGCAAAGAGTACGTTTTGATTCATCTTTTTCATATTATTATACGTGATTTTTTAAAAGCAGTATGGGAGCATAGACGAATATGATATTTGTTGCTTGAGACAGTACTGAATGTCACCAATTTATAAAAAAAATGGCGACTTCTTTAAAGTTTCTTGTGGGCCTAAAACAACATTCATCGAAATAGTAAAGAATAATCAAATTCTAGCAACAAATCATTGATTAAGTCATCGCATAGCAAAACAACATTAAATAATGTGACACTGATAGCGGAACAAGCACAATGCAAACAATTTGCTTTTCCATTCCACGTCAAATACGGCCGCCCGACCCACCGCACCACCGATCAGCTGCTGTCATTTAGAAATCAACCATGTCGATCAATTGCATTACAGCAAACAAATGTTCAACCGATCTGCAATTGCGTCTGTGCGCTCTAATCGCGTCAACATCCGCCCCCTGGACAGCCAGCAGCCAGGCAAGAAGAAAAACACAAAACCCGACTCACCGTAAAACAGTTTGCGCTGGAACCGGGATAAGTAGGATCTACTTTGACATGATTACCATCAACGAGAGGGAAGACGGCCAGTGGCAACAAACGCCCCGAAGGAAACGATCCGTCAACTAGCCTGACCAACTAGCGCGGCAAGATGGCGACCGATATCTTCTGCTCCCTGCAGCAGCTAATGAGTCGGTAAGCCGTGCACAAACTGATAATACCCATTAGCATAACGAACCGTCGGGCTACGGCTAGAGATGTTAACCATGGTAGCGATGGATTTCCTACTTCTCACAGCCAATTCCCAGATATATAGGACGATCTACCAACAGCGATGTCCTCTGTCCTCTGCAGTTTTCTATCCTCGGTGCTTTTTTTTACCATTGGTCGATTTTCCTCGGCGAAAATTGTAGCACCACCAGTGGGCAAAGCTATCTGTCCATCGGATCGGGCCAATGTTCGACACACCGTAGCTTCTGCATCAGCGGCGTCAGCGTTACGATCGGTTCAGGAACAGGGAGATTGCGCCGAAAGCGACTTACAACCATTGCGTTCTTCGGTGCTAAAGAGTCGAGCGAAGTTAAAGACAGAGAGAAAGAGAGAGATAGCTCATTATCGATAATTTAGATCTTCCTGCACGTTCAGGTCGTGTTGGGTTTTGGTTCCGAGCCAGCCTTGGTCCACCTTTCAGGCCGTGCGTAGTTGACTTCTAACTTAATAAAGCCTAAACACATATAATTTTCGTTCCTGCGTGTCGTTGTCGCGTTTAAGGATCGATTCCTATCCGTGTTGTGTGGAGCCATGCATAGAAGAGGAAAAGTCCAGTTTGGTTTGGAACGGGGAAACACATTTAGTGTCTTAGTTGACTTAGTTGATCTGTTTTTAGTTGACTTAGTTGTATTTTTCGTTCGAAAATATTATTCAAATATAGAAAACATATGCATGTTTAGTAACAATAGTAATTATACTTGTTACTATTTCTTTCAATATTTAAACTAAAAAAAGTTAAATTTTAATTATTGTATCATTTATTGTACAAAGTCGCAAAAAATAGTGAGAACCTTTGCTTTCGTTCATTAAAATGAAATAAATTATTCTGACTGATAATTAAGAAAATGAATGCTATTTTAGTATTTTATTTTGTCCGATATTGGCACCATTTTCCCAACGGCCAGTTTTGATTTTCAAATTTCACATGCAATCCAAGTTATCGCTTAAACGACGATAGCGACACGTAGTGCAAACAATTTTAAGTCTAGAAACGCGATAGCAGCGGTGCCTGGTGGCAAATTTCAAACTTGTGTCTTAGGTAAAATCTGCCGTAACGGTTCGTATTAGCGTTACCTGGTGAGCAAAATGGCAACCTCTCTGCCCATACTTTCAATTCGTTGCTTGTTAATATTTCGCTTGTAACCGTTTCGCGCAATATTTCAAAATTTAAATGTTTCAAAAATATAACATAGTAGCATTAACTATTTTTTGTTTATTTCAAGACCATTTTTCATTGAGGTTAAAAAAATGCAATTTTGCATCATATATTTCATGACTGCATTTCCGCAAGGGATGCTCCATCCATGTATGAAACCACCTCACGTAACTCTACCAAAAGTCTTCATTTCCTTCTACCTTCTCATGGGGTCTCAGGCGATCTAGACATACTTAAAATGATTTCCGAGACTTAAGTTAGTTGTAGCGTGGTAATTATTCCTGGTCCCCAAGGAACGGTTTTGGTACATAAGCATTTTATTCCATTTAACCTAAATCGTAGTAAAGAAACGAAACCCATCATGTTCTCTTCGGATGCACTCGGATAAACACATTACCCCTAAACAACAAACTTTTTTTTCTCTTCTTTTCACATTTTGTGGATTTTTTGTATATTTTAAATTATAATAATCATCACTTACAATGTTTTGTTACAATGTTCTCCCATCATCACTTCACGAAAAAAAGACATTCTATCATCGCAACACGAAAGCCTTCTTCGCGCGCGCGTGCCCAATAGCAACTGCAACGTTTTGCAGCTCATCATCGATCATACACCTTCTTTACCATTAACTGCAGATCGTTCTACTTTGTATATACTGCTGCTGTTGCTAATGTTGCTGTCTGTCCGTCTTAACGCCATTCCTTCGCAAACCGCAACGCATCTTTTTACTAAAACACTAAAAATACATTTTTTGCCTATTTCGCTGAACCGGCACCGGTATTTTGTAGCTCACACACACAAACACATTCCTCTAGTGCGCTTTTTTTCCGCTCTTCCGATGCTACTTTACTATTTATCGCGTGCACTCAATGTGAGTGAGCTTCTTCTGATAGTTTTGTTTCTCTCCTCACTTTTCACCTTTACGAACAGCACTGTACTAAGAAATTTAAAAACCAAACATACAAAATCCGGGCCCGATTCCCTAAAATGCGCACAACTCGCTAACACACTCGAGGGCGAGCGAAAGAGCGACCGAGACGAGCAAGGCACAAAGGTGCAGCGTCGTATCCTTCTCTTTCGCCCTCGCACGGACTCACACATCCTTTTTCGAATCGCCAGCGGCACTAAGTAGCACCTTCCCCAGTGGCCAGTCCTACAGCCCAGGCTGGCCCCTTTCAAAAAACGAAAACGCATAGCACAGTGAAGGTTAGGCATTGGTCGGTCCGTATCTTATCCTACAAAACAAGCTTCTTCTCCATGCGGAATCAATTGTACATACTAATACTATTATTTGTTTTTTCTTCTTCTTCTTATTTTCTTTTGTGTGAGTTTTGCTAGCCTTTTTTCACCATCCTGCTCTTCTGTTCTTTTCGTTTTTACTTGTTGGCCTCTAATTACTAACTACGCCTTCCCTTGGTGACGGCGGAAAGTTGGGGCTACTGCTGTTTTGTTTTCTGGTTTTGTCCTAAACGGATTGAAGGAAGTTAATAGTGGGACTTGGTGTCGTTTGTGTGTGTGGTTGTGTGTTAACATCATTGTGCTTGTTACTTTTGCCGTGTCAGTCTTCTCTTCTAATATTGATTTTTTCTATCATAGTTAATTATACTAATAACATTTATGTTGCCAAAACTTGTAAAATCAAGGATCCACGAGAACCTGCCACACATGGAATGTTCGCCGTGTTGGAGGGAAACAAATTCAAAAAAAGAAAACACGGGAAGAGTCCTTCAAGCTCCAACCCAAAAAGAGACGTAACGGGCGGGCTCGGGAGAGATATACGGTGGGAGGAAGGAAAGCAACAGCAAAAAAATCGTCGATTCTAGGGCTTGGAATGTTCTAATCGGGGCGTGCTGCAGCTGCCGCATTACAGTTTACTTCAAAATGTACCGAAACAAATTACTATCTCTAATCTTCTTGTCAGGACAAACTACTTTGTGCGTATCTCGATCACAGGGTTACGTGGAATGAAAACTTAAAAATATTTTAGCACCGTACAAACGTGTTACTAGTTGTGGGTCTGTCTGATTGTCAAAAAAAAAGCCACGGAACAATACTAGTTCAATGTCGCTGCAAACTGCAAAGCACCTCAACGCGAAATTCACGCCACCTATCGTACGAATCCTTCTTTTTCTTTAAGCTCCTTCCTCATCATCATCATCAGACCCGTGTCTAGGTAAACATTATGTATTGGGGGTTTAGATTAAAATTCCTTTGCCAGGAATGGCACTGTCGTTGTGTTCAAAAAATTAAAACATCACAGCACTTGTGTGACGCGTCTCATGAAGATGTTGTTCCTAGTGAAAACTTCACTTCCTGTCGTTCTTTTAAGTCCAATTTAACGGGATTGGTGGGTGTGTTGGTTGGAAGGAAGGATTGGGGGGGGGGGGGGAGTGTGCGTGTGTGTTGGAGCGTTTTGCAATACAACGAAGATAATAAATTAAATTATGTTAAGCCCTATTTGCAGCCCTCGGGGGGTTCTTGGTACCACCCAGGCCCACGAATACTCGAACAGGTGGTGTGAGGAGCGTAACTTGATATCGTAGGCGAACAAGTGTGGAGAGTAGTTTAAAAAAAACAGTAATTCTTCTTCTTCTACCCAGTAGGAATGGAAATCTAGGTTCCTAGTTTTTAGCTTAAGCTTAGTTATTATCATCGTGATGCACACCAGCACGGCCAAGACCGTAGACCGAGGCGCTCTCTTAGCCTTCTAAAACTCTGTTTGGAAATCATTATGATTAATACACGTAGATCGTCTTGAGCTGGGGCTTCAGCTCGGGCGGTATGACTGGGGCAGGCTCGTGCGCTTTCCTCGATACCAGACGCTTGAACCGACCGGACAGCTGACGTTTCAGTCCCTTGAAGCCGGTCTTCTCGTTATGCACTAACGCGTCCTGTTTTTTTTTTTTTTTTTTGGGGTAGAAGAGAAAAAAGCAAATAGAAGCATATTAGTACATCGGTAAGCAAAACGAAAAAGCGAATTGAAGAGGAGCCCTAACATAAAACCCTTCAGTGCACAGAATTCGATCAAACATTCCTTTTTTGAAGTCTTCACTACGCCAAAAAAAGGAAAAGCTTAAAGATTACTTCATTGACCGCCGAAAATGAGTTCAACCGGAAGCATCCAAACGTGGCAAAAGAAACCTTGAAAGCGAACCCTCAACCCATGTCTGGCGAGATACGCTAAGATTCTTGTTTTTCGTCCACTTTTCCTTCGTATCTGGGGAATTGGTTTCTTGTGCTCTTTGCAACATCGGTACCAGTTGTTGCCTCCTATTTAATTCTTGTTCGTGCACCCGTCGTAACCGTAAGGACAATGCTCTCGTTTTGACTGTTCTCCCGGCTCTCCGGATGCCTCAGGAAGGATAAGAAGGAAACTACAATGCGTCCGTCTGACTGGGAAGGGTAAGAAGAGCTACCTCATACCACCGCCAGGTGGTCACTTATCGAACTTCATCAGATGTAAAGGGCGCTGAACTGGATGAGAGCGCGTGCAAAAACAAAATGAACACAAAGTGCAAAGAGTTCAAGGCCTTCTTCATGCAAAAGGAATGGATGATTCTTTTTCGTTCCACATCTCGTGTGCAAAGGGAGCCTGCTAAGCTTGAACATATTCGGTACACACACCCGAAAAGGGGAATTGATCTTGCTTACCTGACTACTGGCGTTGTAGATGTTCGGTTGCGGTGGTAACGGTGGAAAGACCCACACAGTAGACGGACTCTGTCGGAAGGCTATCGGCGTTGGTACGGAGTAGCCAGTTTCCGGACTGCTGCCGCCGTTCTGCTGGTGATGATGATGGTGATTACTGCTACTATGGTTCTGCTGTTGCTGCTGCTGCTGAGGATGGCTGGTTCCGTTGTGATGAAGCTGATGGTGACTGTGGGGATGGTGATGATGATGGTGGTGTAGGTGATGGTGTGGCGGTGCTTCCACGTTGTTCGCCGTCACCGGGCTCACCGTCGATGACTCTTCCCGCTTTCTCAGCTTACTGCGGACGAGACGCATCGTCATTAGGGTACCGTTGCTTCCAACCATTTTTCTGAACTCGTTAATCTTGGCGCGTCGGTTATTAGTCTCTTCGCGAGAGAATTAGATGCTTGATTCTCTTTGGGTGTTTTTTTTTTCAAAGCAACTCAAAAGGCTTTAAGCAAATGTTGAAGAACGTTTTTTCTCGCTTGGCAGGAAACACAATTCTTCACGCTATCACAGACAATTTGCCTCCCGTTACACGCACACACACTGCACGTAGGTGGTGGGCTTTTTTGTTCCCTTCAAGGCTTCACGACCCAACTCGGGTTATGTTTTTCTGACTAGAATCGTTTTTTAGCTTTGATTGGATACGTTTTTTTAGCGATCACTACGCTTCCCAACTGCAGGATATCATTTTCTGGTTTTGGTATTTCGTTATGGCCGTAAGGCTTCACCCTCTGTTGTGTCTTCCTTCCCAATATAACAACTGTGTGGCTTCCGGCACACACGCACACACACAGAGCAGAGATTCTGGAGGGATTGGTACGCACTCACACAAAAAAGGCCGCGCGGCACACAGTTTACACCACTTTACCCAAAATTCGTCCCGACTGTTGCGTGTGTTCTATCGTGGCTACGCTCCCAGAGCACTCACACGTTGCAGCACACTGTCTGTCAGGCTGGTCGTACAGTCGAGCGCCTTATGTAGGGACGCTGCTCAATGCGATAACCTTCCCTACCGTGTATTCGTTCGGGAGCCTTCGCAAATGGCCATAGAACCTCACAAAACACACACACACGCGCGCGCGTGTACAGTCACAGACACGGTCGTAATGTGTGGGCTAGCGAGCGCGTATCCTTAACCGAAACTGTTCACCGTCGTCTAAAATCGTTTGTCCTTGCTAATGTCACTGGCGGCAACAACGACTCATCCACTGAGACGATGAATGTGTGTGATCTCGGCTTGCTTAGAGCCAACAATTTCAAACCACTAGTTACCACAGTAACCAAATTTCATCCCCGAAATACCACACTTTGGCACATGTACACACACACACACACACGCGGGAAATTTCTCCCGTCGTACACGAGGGTTGTATTTGTTTTGTTTTTAAATTTTCCCTAGCCTTTCTAATTTGTCGCTTGAAATTCACTATCGAGGGCGCGTAACTTTTCTTTTCTAGCTTGATAGCTCGCGCGCGCACTTCTGTGTTGTTGCGCTTCTCTGTGTCCGCTAGATGCGACGGTTCGTACTCGACTTGCTTCGGATCGTCGTCGGCGGTTCGATTTTTATATAGCCGCGCCGCGAGATCACGAACGTACAATCACCATCGCACACAGCGCCGTGTGTTGGAGCATAAAAACATTCGCCCCCATACACATACACCACTACTGGCAGCTCCATGCTCCATACAAGCGTGGTGCGTACTGTACGGGTGAGCGCGCTTAGGGCTCCCGCTTCAACTGACGTCACATGTGCTCCGTTCGCTCTTACGCGCGAGTTTTCTCCATCCGGGTATAATGCGGAGGAGAGTAACGAAGCAAAAACACAGTATTTGTAATATGACGATCCCAAAAACGTCACCGTTTGTTTCCCAGGCGCTGGTAGGCGCTCTCGCTGATCGAGCGTTACGAATGTAAGAAAACGGAACTTTCCGCCCTTAATGTTCTGGTAATTTCGTACGTTTGTTGGTGTGCTGGAATACAATAACAATGGCGCGCACTGTAACCCCACTATAGAGAGTTCTCACCTGACTTGCTGACTCATAAAAGATGCAGCAGGCCCCACCGACCAATCGTGGCTTTTGACTCCAGTCGGAACTGGTATCGGTTGGTATCGACCCGCAGTGTATGACTAGACATGCATCCAAACAGCTACAATGACATCTTGTAACAAGACGTTGGCCAGGGTACAGAGTTTATCCGACTTGCACCTGGGGTAAGGCATGGGTCTCCTCCGACAAAGTTCAAGTGCAACGGAACAGACAAAGAGGTACCCACAGCCCAAACGAACCGTTCGGTTTCCCCAGATCGATACGAGCAAAACCAATTTCAAGGCCGATCGGAACCGGTTATCCAAGCCTACGGGTTTGCTGCCCCGTAAGATGCATTATGGATGCGTTCGAATTAACAGCGAACAAAAACCAAATCCTAATTGAGATTTAAGCTCCTCCAACAAACCAACGTGTCCATCGTGATTATCTTCGAACGATTTAACATTTATCTAGCACCATGAAAGACAATTACCTTCCGCTTCAATCAGGTCCCCCTAATCTATATCCGCCAAACAGGAAACGATGTCTTCCAAGCGGCAAACTTGTCCCTTATCGTACTGCAGCAGGACGTGCTGGACAGTACGCTATTTTGCAGACCGTTTCTTCAACTCTTGCCAAGTCGCAATAAACCCTACGAAACGTCGCAAGTCGTGCACGCAATTGCATTTCTTTTCTTCTGCTCCGCTCGCAACCCGGTGGCCACCCAAACAATGGCGTTCGAGCAGGTTTGCCTTGGCATAACGCTCTAGCTCTTAGTAATATGAGCACGTTCTGTGAGCACGATAGGCACAATGGGTTGTCTACCCGTGAGAGCATGATGCATTAGTGGCACGGCTTGTGCTCGATATAAACATGTGTGACATCCGGCAAGTAGTAGGTCCGATACGAATCAGCCACTGGAGGCGTGCTGATCGAAGAAGCAGCTCAACAGCTGACTCACTTCCCCTACCCAAACTCATATTGCCTTGTGGGAATGGGCAGTGTGGCATTGTAGCAAACATATCAATATGATGTTAACATTGAGCAACTGGGAGATACCACCCGAAAGCGCAACGATCTATTGGTCATGTCGGTTGCGAATGCACTATTTGCCGATCGTCTACTGATGACGATTAGTTTGGCGGAACACGCTAATTGCCGTCTTCTTTTACGGCTGTAGGAAGTATGGAGGAAGCTTAGCTATAGACACACTTCGTTAGCTGACGATGCAAATGAAGTACCAACTCTAATCCCCAAGCATCGAGTCAATCAACAGGCGGAAGAACCGTTCCAAAGCGTTGACAACGTACAGCTAGGTCCCAGTCATTCGGAAGCAATATTACTACTAATTTGCATTGTAAACTTCAATGACAGTGCAACGTACTTGCATCCCTGAAACAAGCTTGCGGAATTTATGACAACCTACGTTTGCTGTTGCCGGTGCCTCTAATCAACTTTCATACCTCAGTAGTGAGACATTCGCGGAAGGAACTGATGTACCGATATTTTACAATCGAAAAACCCACAAACCCTGGACTTCAATCGTACGTTACTCTATGAATTTGATTACTCCAAACCATTTTCCTTCAACCCTCGCGTACGGTAGATTACCCTGGCTACGCTAGCTCCACAACAAAATTCATTCATGAAAACCTTGGTCCCGAAGAATCAACCGAGATAAGCGGTAAGACGCATCGAACAGTGACGCCAACAGAATCGCGATCATAGCGAGCACAATATATTTCACGAACGCTGGCTGGTTGTTTGTGTCCTACTGACGTCGTGAAACCAAGAAAGAAATGATCGTCTGCCCCGCGTGTTGCGAAATCAGAGCCTCTACAGCAATCCTCAGCTCAAGAAAACAAACATTAGTCGACGATGAAAAACATGTTTTGATCCGAAGATCCCCCATCCCCATCCTGCTGATGTCACAAGCGTGGCGTGGTATAGTTTCCAATTCCCGCAGCTTACCCTCATATATCTTGACTGCACAAACAAGCTAGAATCTTATCTCCGGATGTGCATTTTTCCGCGAAAGTGTACATTTGTGACGCCTCTGTTATGGAACTGCACCTTAAACGTAATATCTGAGAAAATGCTAAAGAGCTAAAGCGTAACTGTAACGCGTTACGACCTGCATGCGGTAAGATCAGCCGTACAAAATCATTCAAATGTGACAAGTTGAGTAAATTGAATCGCGCTCATTGCTGAATTAAGCGATCCTCCGTCAAACACCATTCATTTCGCCAGCTCTCTTTCCTAGTATTCGTTTAATACCGTTGATTAATCAGCTTTTCCGTCAAAAAAGGGGTTCCCTGGTTCGAAACTTCTGCTGCTTACTTCATCTACCGAACCGTGGGAAATACAGCACGAATACAGTGTCTTTTTAAGTAATTCCCAGTACAGATCCAGTGAGAACAGCTCTTCGTGGTGAACTTGGCCTATCGAACGAGGCATCTATCCGTCCAATGAATCACAATAAAAAATACATTATAACATTTGGAACGATAACGAGCTTCCCAATTCTCAATTATCATCTTCCTTAAGCAAACATTTTAATTTGTACTATCTACCGGCAGAGCAGAGCAGAAAAACAGTACATTTAGCGTGCCATTCGAAGGTCAACTCACTTAATTGGCAGGAATTTGGAATGGCAGAACTTCAGAAGATGGAGGCCCTTTCGTGCGTAACTACTACCATGGCTCGCCAAAAAAGAAAAACACTGCTCTCTGCAGACGCAAATGGCAGTACGATAAACAATAAGGCTAACAAATGCTTGTATACCCTCGTGAGGAACTCATTTGGAGTTAGCGCCTTCCAGGCGAGGATTCGAACATCTGTTTCCCGCTTGTTGCTATTTGCCACAGAGCCGATCAGTGTTGTCTAGCAGTAGGATTGCACTGATTGGGCGCTGGAAATGGCATGACAAACAATAACAAATTTATCAGCAACCTTAACCAACAACAAGCAAACAAACAAACTAACCACGAACTAGTACAGCAGCAGGTTGGGAATGGAAAAATATTTTTCCCCCTTTTGGGGGCCCGACCACACTGGCGGCATCCCGGGCTTGAGTGCGACGCGCGTTAACGTCAGCAGTTTCATCCGATCCACTTAGCACAGACACAGGGCACAGTGAGTCTCCGGATGCTAATCATTGATCAAAGGTAAGGTTCTTTCTACTAAGCCGCAGACAGTTTGTTAGATAGGGAGACATTACACCAAATAATGACAGAAAAAAAAAATCCCAAAACCCAAAACATAACCCATCGCCAGACGATGAACTCATTCCGTATGGCTGTGGCGCATTGTTTCGAAGAACCCTTTGGACCATAAGTATCACGGTATCGCATCATGAGCTGTGGGGTGTGTGCAACAGCGCCCCAACAAGATACCGCACAGGAAGGACAAGAACACCGCCCGGCCGTACAGATAACGTACGGCCTAATCGACTACACCTGTTTCGATAGCTACGATCCGATTGTTGAATTGATTAATGCGCTGCACCAGCAACACACCTTTTCGCACCGTCTCGCCAGTTTTGGTGGACTCTAATTTCTTGGAATTATTAAATCATCATGACTTATCGTCGGACTTTTAGAACGAAGACGAGTAAGGCCGGCCGGGCGGTCGGTCGGTGTTAAGTTGGTAACTCTCACCATCAAACAAACACACAAAGACTCGATTACGATCATCTCGCACGACTGCTTCATTATTGTAAACTCGAGATGGATCTTAATTGAGTGAAGTTGCGATCGAAAGTTTCCCATCGTGTGCAAACACACATGGCGCTTGTCGAGCAAGCGATCGTAATGGTTCGAAAGGGAAGTTTCGAGCGTCAAAACATCAAATATAAACGTTGGTAGTAGTAGGAAAAAAATACTACCTCCTGTCAAACCGATTCTCCGCCTGTAAAATGGTGCCTTCACTTTCTCTTGTCCGGAACACGAACCACTATTGCAACTTATGCAATATATTTGCAACAAGTCGAAAAGAGAAGTTTGGCGATTTGGCTGGTAGAAGAAAAAGAAGCGCCAAATTATAAAAGATTGACGAAATAAACATCTGTTGCCTTTATACTGTTGACGTTGAATCATAGTGGCATCGGAACACCAAACGGACCACAAACGTTCAAAGCCGGGATAAGTCCAATGGTACGCATCAAGGCCTTTGCCAGATGCGCCGCATTGCGCTCTGTGTGTGTGTGTGTATTCCCTTGCCTTCATAATGTGCGGCACAATGGTCAGTGATCGATCCCATGACGTCATTTGACCAATGTTTATGTAGCAGTACAACACGCATTTATTGCATTGAAGACGATTTCTTGCGAAAGCGTGAACTTTGAGCACAACACCACCGAAGGTATTGTACTGCGAAGAAAGTGAATCAAAACTGGCAGTGGCCTGATTTCGGGAGAAGCAATGATTATGCTCCAGCAGTGAGTCACTGGGCAAAAAGAAAACGACATTTTCTCTAAGTAGTGGAGGGTATCGTATAGTCTGAGTAACAGCCAGAATAAAGACAACCACATCATGTTGCTAATGAACCATTACTCGACGTTCGAGTTAGACGATCGATGGACGATCGATTTAGACGAGCGACGACGAGGAGGACAACCGTGATGTGTTCTGGCAATTCCAACACGATCATCAATCCTTCACATTGTGGTCGTTTGGCCACTCGTGACTAGGTTCAATTAGCCCTTTATCAATTGTAAAACAAAAAATCCAGCACAGACAACTGGGCAGAGATATTTAAGTTTTATGACTCAACGTCTCCACTTGGAAATCATCATCCTTCTCGGTCGAACGGCAATGCAGTGGCATGCATGAAACATACACACCGCTTGGCTTAGACAGCAATTAACACCTTCCAAGGTATTGCAAAAAATACCATACGCACACCTCAAGTGCTCCACCGATAAACCTCTTCAGAAAAGGTTCAAACAGAAGCAGTCCCGCTTTGGGAAAGAGTCATTTTTAGAACGATTCGTCAGTCAAATCTCTCATGCAGCTCTTCAAACTAACCAAAGAGGAAACCAATGAATCAGTACAGGCTAGTGTCGTGCATTGTCTACTAGCGAATTCATTTCCAGTTGTTGTAAGCGGCCTCGATTAACTAATTGCATAATTACCACCACCACCTCCACCATCAAGCCTCACTGTCCACAACACTCCAGTGGCCGGAGGACACGTGCCACTATATGGAGTTACGGACCATTCGTCAAACTGTCCAGCGGAGTGGAGTGTGCAGTGCGTGTGGGGAGGTGGTACAGTACGCGACCGTGAAGTGTTGTCGATCATCATTACCTTTCCATGTAGAGATACAGATATATCTCCTCCATCGTGAAGTGCGGGATTGGACCGCTTCAGCCGCTAGTGCCACGTTCGCTGCTCCCTGTTACACGCGCTCCAATGTCAGCGCTAGGCGTGTGTATGTGTGTGTGTGTCTCGATGACGATGGCCACTAGCTGGCGTGGCACAGTCCTTGGGCTTGGCTTTTTCCCTCGATGATAGTTAAGGTTGCCCAGCACGGCAAACCAAAGAAACATAACACCAGGAACTTGCGGAATCGCCCTCCAATAGTTCTGCGCGTGTGTTGAGTGATGCGGCCAGACGAAGCAAAAACTTCACCACCACGACCACTATTTCGTTCGTTCCTGCTCGCGGATGCAGCCTAGAGCACCAGCAAAACGCTAAATGGCCGCCATCGTTCAGAAACCACGAAACACGTAAACCGGGCTAGCGTTTGCAGATCTCACACACAGCTTAGAAGCGCTCGAGATGGCAACAGGCGTAACTTAGAGGAGGCAGCAATCAACGGGAGCGTACGGGTTAGGGGGGAACTGCCACGAATCAGCTGTTCTTCCAATGCTGATGGTGCTGGTGGAGCGGTCTCGGCGGGACCTTCGCGGCGGCGCGTTTCTTCATCGCCAACTGCAGCCGCGTGCACAAAGCAGAACTTTGTAACGGAGGAAAAAGAAACCCACTGATTGTACTGACTGTAGCGCTCTAGTGTGACCGATAAGATCGTAACCGCTTTGGACGTGTACCAAAGCGAGCAGCAATGGCAGCTGTTCTAACTCAGACGACGCGTGTATGCAGCAGAACAACGAAGGGCTTTTTTTAAACACACACACAGAGACACACGATCGCACACCCTCGACTACACTCACAAACACAACCGTTATAGCTCACGTTATACCACACACTCCCTCTCTCTCTCTCTCTATCTCTCTACCAACGATCGCAAGATGTTCCCGTGGAAAACACACACAGCACACCAGACAAGCAACTTCTTAGTATGGCGTTACTAGGTGTTACTAGGCGCCACGCGTGTTACTACCATTCGAACAAAGCTTGCAAATGAGCCCACGACGAACGGCGTGTGTGCCAAAAGGTGCCGTTCACTCGCCGCCAGACCCGATCCGACCGAAAAGACAATGGCGAATCGTTCGCTCGACTGTGTCGATCGTGGTTCAGTTTCACCAGTCTTCCTTCCGGTAGTCTCTCCAACCGTTGGTACCGATCGTCGGCGCGTGATCACGCCCGTCCTGTTCGCGACCTCCTTTGTTGCGACGGGTGTTTTGTGATTTGAACCACGAAACTTCACCACCACCGTTGGAAGTTGATTTGCAACAAAGAAATTGGCCTGCGGCTAACTTCTGCAAACAACCATTTGCCCTCGTTCGGTGGTGCCGCGCAAACCACACAGCACACTGCAAAAAGGTTCACTCTTCGACACGATAAGATAGTCGCGCTAGAGCTGAGTCCGCCTCGTTTGCCTCGTCGGGCGTAGCGTCAACAGCTGATGACATTTGCCTAGACACACGACATACACGCACTCACGGATATGCACACACTCGGGCAACGGACGCACAGATCCACAGAAAAGCACGGCACGCAACGTGTGTTGTTCACGCTCCGCTCAGAGGCACATTTGGTCGGGGACTGGTTTCCGAGCATCGACGGACCGCTAGTTTTAACCGAAGAAACTAACCGACCGCAACAGTCATCGTCGGCTGCCGTGTACGCTTCATGCTGACTGGCATGCATGCGGTAGCCGAGCAACAGCAGCAGCAGCCGCAGTAGAGGGATTGCAAGCAACCAGTTGGAGTTCCCCGTGACCGACCCGCACCACAGAAGGCCTTCTACAACAACAAAAAAATACCCCTGGAGTCTGTGCGAACGACTGTCTGGTTGGGTGTGTGTGTGTGTATTGAGGAATGATCGCTGCAGTACTCACTGAGAAGAGATCTCGAGTTTATCCCTGCATCTGTCTCGCTCTCGAAACTCGAAGCTGACTCATGCAACAACCCCTGTGGAAGTTCCAGTGCAGCCGTCCTCGGGGTGGCTCGGATAGAAAGGGAACAGACTCGGCACCCTCTTGCACACGTGTGAGTCCATCCCGAAAGCAGTCGTCCCTCGTGATACATCCGATCACTCGTGAGTGATGCCGATGATGCTGGCTTTCCACTCGCATGGCCGAGCCTGGCAGGCAGAAGCATAATTGACCCAAGAGCAACCCATAAACGAGGGTAATGATCTTAAGATGGATGATCATCGAACCTTGAGGTTGGGTGTATCGATCTAAAGACTGCTTCACGGAGAAGAAGCGTATGGTCTTGCTTTGCTCGATCCAGTGTCGTGTGATGGAAGTCGAGAGAATAGAGAACTCAAGTTTGCTTCAAAATGTCCAATTCCACTGCGTATTATAAAGCCGCAAAATATCAATGAAATTCCTAACCGCATTCGATTAAGAACTTCCGTGCACGGAAAAGATAGCACACCATTCACCAACTGACACGAAACGCGTCAGTTATCAACTTTAAACATTATTCCCGTGAAAGCTTTCATAATCCGCACGATTGAAATCAACATCGCTTCTATCTTATCAGAGTGCTCAGACTTGATTTTACAATATGTCAAAAATAAATCAACTTCCTGCCTCCCCCCTTCCGAAAACTTACATAAGCTTCTATCAAGCCGCACGGCGACAATCGGCAGGCAACGAGCCCATTGTCAAGACACTTTAAATTGCTGTTAACCTCCTGTTTTAGCAACCTTCGACACCGCCAAGGTGCCAGTCATTATTGGTGCCTCTGATCAGCGGCAAAGTCATCTAGATTACGTCTCCATCAGCGTTCCGAGCAAAAATACGTACATTGGACCTCCGTAGGCGAACCACCGCATACAACGCACCTCTGACCCGGCGCACACAAATCGACAAATTGTTTTGACAATAACTTAATAGATTCGTCGATTGATAGTCAATTGAGAGTGGCAAATATTGGCCGCTTCCAAGTTCCCGTTCAACGATTCGACCATTCTAGACGTGCGTGGGGGACGCGACGAATAACTTGGTGTGCTGATAATGTGCTCCCGTGCCCGGACGGCAAAGTTTTCAAACCTCAGCGTGCGCATTCACTCGCTTATTACGCAAAATTATTTGTGTGCGCTCGAACGTGTCCAAAAATGATCGCCGTTCGGTTCTTGATACGGTTTTAACCAAGCGTTAAACGATCGGGGCATGCTCGGGCCAGTGTTACAATAACGGCCAGGATGAAAAGGCACGCCTAGCCTTTTTGCGTCACTTAATGTGTTTATGCTAATCGTGTAAGGGAGTTGAAGAATTAGCGCACGGCACTGTTTCAGACGAAACTATGAAAAGTTCTGACGCTAATGAGTTACACGCCCAACGCTCCAGAGACCCTGAGTGGCGTGCCGCAATCGAAAGGTGGGATTGTTTTAACTTATGACGTTTGTGTATTTGTTTGCGTTCCAGTATTGATTGTTGCTGGAATTTCAAGCCATTGAAAACGTGTTAGAGATTTTTTTTCGAGGTAGTTTACACACGTTGGGATTTTCTAACCGTTTTGTATTTTGATGGGGAGTTTCATGGAACCTGTTTGGGATTTTTCAAAGCTTGATGCTTTAATGTGCATGGCTGTATAATATTTCGCTTGGGTATTACAAACTGACAAAGTAGTTTCGACCAAATCTTGTCAGTTATTGTGTATTGTTGGCTATAACTTCGTTACTGTGCAAAGTAGAGAATTTAAGGTATTTCTTAGTTTTTGACCTGCTTTTGGATGTTTTGAATAGTCTTGAAACTATTTCATCTAACTGCGGCATTCTACAAGCTTTACAATTAGACAACTACGTCCATAAACTGTGCAGCATGTTGCAAACTGGACACATGTGCAGTGGTATAAATTATTTCGCACCTCGCAAGCACTATACGCCTCGCACGCAGCTGAGTGATGTTTCATAATTTGCTTTGCAAAATAAACGTATATCGACACGTCTAATCGGCCACACATCCAACACACATTCGACATGGACTCGGTGGCGCTAGAATCTAGAGCAGGGTCAGGGGGCTTGTTCGCGTGTGCATAGTGTACCTGCGCTGCCAAGAAAATGCATTTGTCCTGCTACTGCTACTTACGACTCAGTCCAGTCCAGCCACCGCATACCAGATAAATTCTCTACCACCAGCGCCTCCAGCTGGGGCAATTCGTTGCAACTTTGCACGCGAACACGTCGTCCATCATCGGGGCCCTTTCCATGCAGCCGCTACCCTTCAAGAAACCTGATAGAATTGGCATTGTTCACCACCAGGTTTCCTTAACTGGCCGGGCCACCCCGGTCAGTTGTCGTAGTTGACCTTCGAAGAGCGTAGAGAACACGGTGTGACGGAGCTTGTTCTAGGCTAGAAACAGCCGCCCAAACGCTAACAGGCTCAGGTTCTATGTTCTACACGAACGGGTTCCGAACAGCGCCCCGTTACGGAAGTCAGACGGACGACTTCGGTGGTGTCAGATGCTACACGCGACTGCTACCAGACACCATTTTGTTGAGCGATGGCAAGAACACACGCGAAAGGGGACGCAGGCTGGTTCAACAAGAGACCTGACAGAGGGGGAACTGAACACAGCTGAGTTCGCACTCCCACTCCCGTTCGTGTGCACAATTGGACACTTGGCCGGAGGCGTTATATTACACCAACGTTGTCGTCTGGTTGTCCCGGTTGCCTTGTACACTGTACAAACTCTTCCATAGCGGGGGGGCTCTTGAACTGATCAACGCTCCCCAATCGACACTTTATTTCGGTACTCAAAATCCCAATATCGGGCCCAAACGGTGCTCCAATTACTTAACTCTTCTAAGCCCTGTTCGCTGGGACATTTTTTGGGCCTTGCTTGCCAAGCTTGTGACCGTGGATTCTTCTGCTGCGCTGGTGTCTGCGGTTATTATGTAACGAGAGATATCCCGTTGCCCTGTGGGAGCACGGGAAACCGCTTAGACGCCAGCTAAGCGGAGTTATTGGACCTGCGCGTGTAGTGTATCTTGTGTCAGTTATGTGTCCGCTACCCTTCAGCTTTCTGTTGTTGTTTGCTGCTCGCATCTTGCAGAACAGGCAAGTGAACATCATTCGGACATCTGTTGTACACAAAATTCATCCAAATGTAATACCCAACACTAACGGGATTTGTACTATAAAATAAAAACAAAATCTCCTCAAAAAACTACCCTATCTAAACAGCAAGCGTACGGAACACGGAAGTTAACCAACAGCACAACAACAACAACAACCATTCCCCTCGCTCCGAATCGGCGGGCCACAGCTTCGTGTCCGGAGTATAAACATTTCACGATCAAAACAAACCAACCGGAAAGAGTTGATCGAACTCTCGTCCCTTGGCTCGCACCACACAAAGAGGAGGAGTCTTCTTGAGTGAGCGCGATCTTGCGTCTCGCTGCACTTCTAGTTACCGGCCGTATCGATCATGCGAAAAGCAAAACCGGTACAAACCGCAACGGAACAGTGGCTGGCTCGGCTGGACAAAACCATAAACACAACGGGATCGGTCGCCAATAACCCCTCAAAATATACAAACAAACTGTAGCGTATTGGGCGGTATGTGTTGCTGTGTGTGTGTGTATGTGTGCCGCATAGATCGAGCCGATGATCTGACCCCACACGTAAGAACACTAATGATGCATATTAATGGTCTGTTACGGTGGTAACGGTGGTGCTTTTCTGCAAACCATTGTTCCGGTCCGAATGTGTACTTCCTGGTGGCCAGTTCGGCACGTGCGATTATTGCGAAAATTTCAAATAAACTTGGTAGCCGCTCGGAATTGGCAATTCAGTTTGAAGTCCGTGAGACACGCTCCTGCGCTTACCATCCCTCCATTTGACTTGGAGTACTTGGGGAGCTTAACGTGCCCCACCTGCCTCTTACTAATGTAACTCTCAGTTTAAGAATTCACCTACGCCACAATCAAGAGCAATGCGAGATTATCGCATTGCCACTCCTAAACGGCTCAGAAGATTAGACTACAAAGTACGCAGCAAACACCGTCGACTGTCCTTGCAATACCGTTCGTGTTCACACGCTTCTAAGCCTTAAGCCACTTCCCGTTTGACCCAAGATACTTCATCACTACAACAGCAAACGAACAAAACACAAAAAAACTGTTAGCCTGTGCAAAAATAACATCATAAAATAAAGGTAACGCCACTGGAAGCAATAAGTACAAAAAGTGATTGCAAAACACTCAGCAAAATGGTGGTAAACATGTGGCCGGTGCTTAAAATAGCGTCCGTGCTCGTTGTTTGTAAACTATTAGTCGCACAAAAAAGAGGTTATCGTCTGCTTAAGGGGAAGTAACGTATGTCTTGGGAATTTGTCATGTACGATTTCGGTACGTTTTCCTGCGATTAAGGGGGGTATTCATGTTATCATGCAGAGCCGTTTTTTTTAGAGTCCGCAGTTAATGTTTACAGTTCTTAGTTTACAATCAACTATAGCGTCGTATGCTCTAACAAATATAGTATCCACCATCATGTAACGCCCTGTAACCACTAACCGACGAGCCAAGAACGTGTTCTAATACGATTCGATTTGATCGCAACCCTTCGACTGGCCAGAATCGCACAACTTACCTGATTGTAACTGCAACTAAAACTATGATGAGGCCCACAAGGACCATGGCGATGACGACTCCACATATCATATACAGCACATCATTGGGAGCATCTGCAAAGATAGCAAGAAGAATACACGCTTTAGTAAGGTACGACGAGCGGGCTGAACGTTAAAGACAAAACGGCGGAACACCTTCTGCAACGATCCCGCCTCTCGGGTGTGGCATTCGTGCGGGGCTGAGCATACTATTTTCACCACCGGTTCTGAGCCATGTGTTCTGTTCTGTGAGCAAAAATAGTTTACGATGCACAATACACATCACATGAAGCTGCCGGGTTTGGCTGCAGGCGACGAACGACATCACTCCCCCCAACACCCAGTGGAACGTGCCAACGCTGGGCCGTCTCGCAAAAGGCGAAAGCATTGCGAGAATTGACATTTTTCTGTGCCTTTTATGTAAGTGGGGACACACACTCACACACACACACGGGTAGCAGCATTTGACGATGTCCGAATGTCCACAGGCGGTAAAGATCGCGCTACCCGCCACTCGTCGATCATGAGACCGAACGTGCGCTGCCCAAGCCACACCGCATTGAGGTATTGACCATAGCGACAACGTGAGGATTGACACCATCGGTAGAAGCGATGTGTCTGCCTAGTTCTGACCGTACACTGAATCATCATATCGGCCGTCTAGGAAGCGAACCGTGCATCGTTTGCTGTGGCGGGTGGTGCTGTAACCACTCTCTTGGAGGTTACTTCACGAGACTTTATGGTATAGCCTGGGGTTTAGCTCCGAGCTCAGGTGCAAATCGGTAGTGGGTGTACAAGAAACATAGGAAGTCGTTCAAGGAACTAGTGGGCATGCTCTTGACTGGCACGACCACGCTGAGCGAAAGGTTCGCCTATATCCTTGCCTATTCCCCCGCGGTGGGTTTGAAAACAGCAAATCAAACATAAATCCCAGTTTATGGTAACCTATTTGCATGACGTGGAGTGGCTTTCTACATCAGTAAATCAATCTTCTTTACCTTTGCTCAAGATTGTTCTTTTTTCCAATCGGTTGTCCGGGTACACTTGCATAAGAGCAGCCCTTCGTAGGGCTGGACACGACGTCCGTGCAGCGTCAGTTTAGTCAATTACCACAAAATATACCAATGTGCACTACATTTACGTAATTGCATACAAATATACCGATTCTCCAAGAAGCGGTTCCGTAAGATGCCCCCGTAAGCCCCGTGTGAAACCCTCTGGAGCCGCAATGTTGGCTTTACTGGCGGCGTGGGATGACCGGGAACGGTTTACCGGTTTGAGAAGTAACATGGAAAACACGTTGAATCATGGTGATTTACTTACCACCGCGTCGGGACTTCAATCTAACTTCAAAGAGCTGCTTTAACTGCCAGACTCGCATATAATGAACGATTCATCCAGAAAGTGATGTACTTCAGGTTATACTTTTGGGTATGAATTCGGAGTTCCTAGTAGCCATTTTAGTGGTTTAATTTTCAAAGCTGTCATTGTTTCATGCTGTATAAATTCTAACTAACTGATCGATTGTTTGATCGACAATCCATCTCTTTATACACGATTCTACGCACCACGAGGCATCACCAATTACTGGTCTCTGTCTGTCGATCCTTCAGAAAATTAACATAAACAACTCGGACAGGGTCTGACAGATAACTTCAAGCAACACAACACATGCATCATCATCGCCGTCGCGATCATCAATACCGGTACCGTTGACTCTCAAACGCTCGTCGAGAGTAAAAGTGAATCAGAATGGTTCGGCGGTTTGGTTTGTCCGAGGTGCGAAGATTGAATACACCGTAAATGACGAATGTGAGCAGGACACATTGTGCAGAACGTTGAGATGAAAATCGAAAAAAAAAGATCTTTTCACATTCGCGTAACCACAACGCCACCGCATTCATTCATAAACGCGCCGACGGGTGGACGTCGGTTTACCTTGGCGGCATTGGCGAGTCCCGTCGCACAAAGCGTTTTGAACTCTGCTGCACAGGAAGCAGCTCGGCGAGAGTAATTGCATTACTTTTATTCCACTCCACGGCTTCGGCGACGCGGTACAGTGACACTGCTAAAAGGGCCGGCATAACTTCCTGGTTCGACGTCTGATACAGTGTCATTCGCAAAATCGAAAACGAAAAGAGATTCGTAATGTTCTAGACATAAGGATCGCTGTTGCTCGCCGCGACACTCGATCAAATGAGCATCCTAGAGCCAACATTTTGAGTCGAGTTTTTTCTTCCTACTTCCCATCGAAACGGAAAGCGAAACCAAGCATCGGCATAAAGCCAAGTACTGTTATGCCATTTTGGCGACGCTGGCGCAACACCTGTACGACGTTCGCCCTACAATGGCCCTCGGTGTTTGGATCACCGTACCGCAAACAATTCGAAGGAGAAAGCGAAGGACTTTTGCGGTGTGTCGCCTGCGTGTGGATGCGTTTGTTGCGTGACGCACGTACTACCCTTCCTATAGGTGGGTTGGATCTTAACATCGCGCTGAAGCTCGTTCAGAACCCAGAATTAAATAGACGAATACCTCCCATCCACTACCAGTGCAAACTACAACGTTCCCACCTAGGAACACAACACGAGTGAACTACATTTTGGGACGTTGGTTGGTTTTTGGCAAACTAAAAATAGTTCGTAGTATGAAGTAAAAATATCACAAACCACTCAGGGTAGTTGATTGGATGTGCCTTTCAGATTGAGGGATATTTTGTGGGGTAAAGTTAATATCTACTTCGACAGATTCTATTTCTGCCTCTAGAACTTTTAGGTTCTTCAAATTTTTATCAACCCAAGAGTATCTTTTTGATCGAATTTCTACTTAAATTGGAGCTTATTGTGATTAAAAGGACAAAGTTAATGGTTAGATACTGAAATGCATTCGCCGGCGTTAACACTTGGCGCTGAGTTCTATTCCTATGTTTTCCCCCTTCTTCCATCGTTCTTTTAACGGCGTGCCATTAGCGTGTTAATTACACTCAACGCTCGACCTACACAGTACGCTTGGACGAGTGACAAACTTTTACAATAACACAAGATAGCTCGGCTTACTCTCTACTACAGCTGACGCCATCTCTTCCCTGTTCCGTCATCGAATCCGTTACGCGACCACGCGCAGCATAATTACACCAAACATACACACACTCAGCTGTCATATGACCACGCGGACTTACGCTACGCAATCAAATCCGAGTCCGAGCTGCAATACGAACTTCTCGGCTAAGAATAACCAAGCCACCGCAAAAGCGAAGATGTGTGTTCCGTAACCGTCCACTAGTAATGTCCCAGACCGAGCATAAGCGCGCAACGGTGACGAAACCGTTCTACTCCGGTCACACTCTCACAAGAACTTAGAGAAAGAGCAGGGTAGACGGCAGCGCAGGGAGGATGGTTCGTTAATATGTCTACCCGATTCTAACTAAGCGGGAAATCCTTGACCAAGCAGCTGAAAGATAAATCATAGCACGAGTACGTGTCCATGGCCGATTCTGATACCGCTGGATTCGGGTGTTGAGCGTCAGCGCGGCAAAACCTACAGTAAGCGGGAAATCTGATGCAGGTTTAGGTCACCCCTACCAGAGGAACCAAGAACTATTTTCAGAATTTTCTCTAACCGTGCGGTTTTATTTTTGAGGCGCGTGTAAATAATGACTAGCACACGCGCTTTTGCAGTTTTTGCTAACCGCAGGAAAATGAAGCAATTACTAGACAAAAATACCGACCTGCTAGCTTGGAAAGTTTTGAAGAGTTTCGAATCGAACTTTCAACAGGCGGGACAAACAAAACGAGCAGGACACGTGGATCTACAGTGTCCTGTCCCATTTGCTATCGTTTATCGATTTTCGATGACCATCACTCTAGCCGACCCCAAACGGAGGAGGAATCGATTCTTTGTTGGCAACAACATGCTTACACACGGAACATTAGTGGATTGCTACTAAAATTAGCCCTTAGACGGAAACCGCGTTTTGGGTAGCGATATGAGGACAAACTATCCAACAGAAGGGGCATTTATATTGTTTTGTGTGTGCATGTTGAAGAATTGATGGGTCGGAACATTATGGCAGCTTATCTTCAAGCTTCGATCAACCTTGGCATTCACCGATGACAAACTTTATCCATTATGCATTCTTCAGCTCTATCAGTAGGAACCTTCAGGCAAGGAAAATGCAATGAACTTTATGGAAAAGTTCTATCTATTTCTAAACAAGGTTCACACGGAAATAGTCCTTCAGGGGATAGTTGATAATAACCTGGAAAAGAATACAACATCCGTGCCACTTGTACTAATACTACCATTATTATAGACAACGACAGTTTTGATTGAGCATTCGTTAAAATATTCTATTCCATTCAGAAAGCCTAATAGGAACTATCGACGAATTAAAATCCAAGGATTCAGGTTTTTATTTATTTATTTAAATTCAAATTGTCTGCCTCTCCGGGCTACACAATGTATATCCTTAAACTAGGGTAAGGGAGGGGGGGGGGGGGGAGGTTGGGAATTATAATGAGGAGTCATTAGAGGTAAAGGATTTTTATGGAGTAAAGGTAGTGGACTCCAGAAGGCAGGCGGGTTCGGAAGTGGGGAATAGGAAAGTTGAAGTCGAACAGCTCGTGATCTCTGTTGAAAGAGACGCAACATCTTAACCAAAGATCATTCTTGCCAAAAACCGAACGTCGGGAAGGGATGAATATGGGTGGTCTATCACGAAGTCGACGAGAAGGGACATACAGGGGTATAGAAGATAGAAGTGAAGGAACGTCGAGTTCCGAGGAAAGGATACGTGGGATGAAGTAGGACTGCACGTGCAAATGGCGGGATCTAATTTCTATTAAACCCAACATACAGCAGCGAAGAGAATATGAGGGCACAGGAACGGTGTAGTCGTGTAGAAATCTACGGACAGCGAGGCGCGTAAACTTCAGAGGGTTCAGAGCCTCTCTATTCTCTACATAGCGGTTTCTCCGGTTGGGGTCCACACTACGCTTGCATAATCCAGAACAGAGCGAACCCAGCAACAGTACAGTGCCTTTAAACATAAAGGATCTCTCATCAGAAGCCACTAGGCCAAAATTAGGCCTAGTGCTCTATTAGCTTTATTAGCTACATGGTTAATGTGTTCATCGAACGAGAGTCCCTCATCCAACCAGACCCCAAGATCTTTCACGGTGGTTACTCTACTTATTTGGGTGCCGCATAAGGAGTAGTCACATAACAGCCGACCAGCAGAAGGCCTCCCGAAAGAGACGACACAATATTTAGGGGAGCAAAGCACCAACCCATTGTACAAACACCAAACAGAAAAGTCACTTAGAGAGCGTTGCAGAGATCCACAGTCGGAAGACGAAGACACGGGGGGAAAGATATTGATATCATCAGCAAAAAGATGGTGTCCATCAGTTGGAAGAACATTGATGCAGTCATTGATGAATAGGATAAAAAGGATAGGACTAAATGCACTTCCCTGAGGAACGCCAGACAAGCCCACAAATGACGAAGAAAATGAGTGTTCCAATCGGACTGAATAAGATTGATTCGAAAGAAAGGACCCGATCCAGGACAAGATTGATCCACCAAACCCAAGTTTCTCCAATTTGGCAAGCAGTAGGTCATGTGGCAAACTATCAAAAGCTGCTTGGAAGTCAGTATATACAGTGCCTACTTGACGTTTACAGACAATGTTGGACATAATAACAGACACAAAACACATAAGATTGAACAATTGAACAAGGGATTCACACACTTTGGACATGGAGCACAGAGGATGGCAACACCACGGAAACTGGATGCGACTGAACGATCTCCTTTTTTAAAAATTGGACAGATCCAGACAGTTTTCCAGGCGGCTGGAAAACTTCCCTCTCTGTGCGATCTTGAAAAAATACGGGAAGAGGGAGTATTATTAGTATTATTTTTAAGGGAAGTATTAAGAACATTAAAACTATATCTGACCTTTCGCAAGATGAAGAGGAATTTCTCCTTGCAAGAATTCACAATAGCTCTGCTTATGTCGCTCTTAAGTATTCGGCCTACTGTCACGTCTGAAGCACGAGCCCAAGGTTCTCAAACAGGATTGTCAAGAATCGATACAGTCAACAAGAATTTGGCTTTTCTTGTAAATGCTCCAGTCCTTGGGACATAGTTTATAATTGGGTGGACAGTGACTCAAAAAGGTTGAAACCCAGCTATTACTACAACCCGACCAAGTAGAGAATACAGACAGGAAGAAAACCTCCAATCTATCCTTTCCAACCCGTCGCCAAACTCAATCAGTAGCAATTAACATGGTGGACCGTCGATTCTGCGTAGCATCGCAGTCTTCTCGATGCCCAATTCTAACCAATCGTGCCCGTCAATTAAAACCAATCATGTTCAACCTTTCGCCCCAAATGCTACTGCTTGTAACTCACACGACAGTGTACCACCCTCGAAATCGCGGTCAATGGCTGTTATGCGAAAAAGATGAACATGAAAAAAGGCTAGAAACGAAGCAGCACGCCTTATCGGTATGCCATGTGAATGTGCAATAATTCTGCCAACAAAGAAGCCCACAAAGAGAGACAGAGAGAGAGAGAGAGGGAAAGAAGGCTCTGTTCCTTTTATTAATGAAAGATTGTGTACACATCTCACTACTCCTATGCATAAGTGCATCGGTAATACGGATCCAAATATAGTAGCCGCTTCAGCGATGGTAAAAATAGTCCAGCCAATAACAAAACAAACAAACAACTTGCTAGCAGGCGCCTTCCCGTTTTTGCCAGGCGACTTTGTGGTGCATCGATTTTCTTGATAACCTTTTTTACCCTCTCGTCGTACGTCGGCAACCGATCGTTATCACTAGGGGATGAGACTCGATTTTCATTCGCTAAGCTTGCCCTACCCCTGGGGTTTCGGTCCAAAGTTTTGGGGCCAACACACGCCAGGCGGGCGCTGTTGCTAGGGAAACTACCGATCGTTGGACGATTGGAAAGGGCGATCGTACAGGTCAGTGTCTTTTCCACCCTTGGTAGGCCAAGTGCGATCGCCGTCCAGTGAGAAATTGGACACTGTGAGCATTTTGCACATACACACATACAGGGTGCGAAGGTTTTTTCGCTTACGGACGTGGATGACACTGGCACGATAGCCATAGCACCCGTTCACACAGTTCTGTTTGCTGTGAAACGCGATCGATGCATTTGCAAAGTGTGCTATTCTCCGTTCTCCAGTTCTCTAGTAGGCGCGTACCAAAGTCCAAAACCAGTAACAACAGACACCAACCGGGGTGGGGTCTTAATTGGGCGGAAGAGAAAGTGTTTTGCAGCAAATTTCTGATTATTACTACCTCCTATATCACTCCCTTTCCCCATTCTATATCTAAGGGCGAAGGATGAAGGGGGAAGTACAGGGGTTTGATTTTGTTTTCATATTGTTGCAACATTTTTTTACATAGCATTTGCCCTACCTTAACGATCGAGGTCGATCGGTGCTAATGCGCTGTTTAATGAGTTTTTCCCCCATGGCACCCATTACTTTACATTGTCTTGCTAAACCCCGGCAATGGCGCCAAAATGTTTACCTCAGGTTGTATCGACCGCGCAACGGTGGAGACACCCTTGAAAAATAGTACAGAACCCTGCCGCACAACGTCAAGCGCCGCCAAGACGAGGCAAGACGTGCATGCCAATGTGAACGCTAGAAATGGGGAAGGTCTTGGGGTAGGTTCAGATAATAAATGCCACCGGTGCGTGTTTTTCGTGATGCAACCACGCCAGCATGCAGGGTTGGCGCCTGTATCCGTTGCAGACTTCGGAAGACAAATATCATTTCCATGAGTATGGTTCGTTGCCATCGATGAACCACCACCAGCTTGTTGCCCCGTTAAGGGAATTGCCATCTGTCCGGTGCAATTATATCAATTTGTTGATGGGAAAGGCAACACCCTACGAGAGACCTGCCTGTTTATGAGGCACATCAAACATAGCTCTCTGTTGCAGCGCAGTGCAGTTACGTGTAACAAACACAGAGCACTTCCACCATCGCAAAAGTGGCGATCTATTCCTAACCATACGAGCACAGTGAGATTTTCCCAATCTAATGCTGAGAAAAAAAAGTATTGGCGAAGTACTCTTTTTTGATTTGGAGTAACGCGCAAAACATATGCATGTTTGCAGTTAAGAGATTTACACCAACTTTGGACATAGTCCATCTCTCCGAGGGATATAAGAGCAGTAGAAATAAGTCGCAGTCTCTAAACCAATGTCTCATAGTTAATATCAATTGGATCCAAGTGTAGTAACGCATAGTTCTTAGTAACGTCGCCTAGTATTTTCTCAGACATTAACAAGAACTTTAAGAGTCCTGACGACTTGAAGACGAAAGACTGTTCCAGCATTAAATTGCTTACAAAAGATATCTTAATACCACAATTTATTAAACCCCAGTTCAACAGTAATGAGAATCTTATTCTGTCTGGACTCATCCCAACAACTGTCCAATGTGCATGGTGGTACGGTGTGTATTAATAGCAAACTAACAGTTGATACGATCGAGACGCAGCAGTTGAATAGCGGGACCAGCAGCATAATCTCTACTATTAATGAGGTGGGCGCGGGTGGGCAAACTGCAGGAGTTATTTAAAACTAGGTTGCCTTCGCCATCGCGGCACAGCGAAACGGTGGAACGGAGGTCAAACTGTTGGGTGTTGTCGGTGGGTTACAGGGCGCGCACTTCTACTATTGTCAAAGAGAGATTTAAGCACGATCAGCATCAAACCCTCAAGCGGTACAGTAGCATGTCAAAGCAGGACAGAACTAATTGCGGAGAGAAAACTAGAAGAAAAAACGCATCGCAAAAGCACGATCACATCTCAAATGCAGACAGCGAAACTAGAACACTTGCAAAACGCACTATGAGAGTCGCGAGGTGGCACTAGGAAGGGATGCAAAAGGGCTGACAAGTTGCCGAGCTGCAGTTCAAAGTCTGTTTTATTTTTGAGCTCACTCACGCTTCACACTCTAGTTAGTGTGTTGGAGTGAGATCGGAACGATTCCGGAGGATTACTGTCGCCACCGAGACAAATCGGCGGTCTAGATTGTAACTGTACTTTCTCCGTAAACTCAAATCTCCACCAACAAGGTGTAAGGTGTATCTGGGAATTCTCGACTATTCTCGACCTGCAGTTTGTAATGCAAACCTTCCTCAACACTTGGCTGCTTGGCAAACATACAATTATAGGATACAATTTCTATTGTTTGTGTGGTTTGGTTACGAAGCAACCAATTTGCTTACGATGACGTTTAGATGTACAATGCGCTCGATAAAGATTGACAGGTGCCAGGCGCAGTGCCTTTCACATCCGCGGGCCCACAAAAACCCGTGCGATTGGCACCGTAATGGATTATTTTATTGTACTTCACTTCATATCTGTACCCCGGTGCTCTCACACACCTTAGATCCCGGAATCGGTGTGAACATAAATAGAATGGAGGATGGAAAAGCCCCCAAGATCCCACCGGTGACCTTCGCAACAAACCTTCGATTAGCTGTGAATTCGAATGTCTCTAGCGGGAAGCCCGATTGTAAACGGTGTTGTGCATCATCTCCGTGGGTTAAAGTGTAAAGTTGTAGCGTGTTATCAGTAGCGACAGCGTTCCAATTTTTTTACGCGATAGTAAAACGCAGTCATTTTGTAAAGGGGAGGTAGGTTGTTGGATCCACCTAGCTGGTGGAATATACCTTAGGGTGAATCAGTAATAAATGGAGAGATAAAAACCCTGTGGAGCTGTACGATAAGCTACTACTTTTCACACAGATATCTCTGTGCCCGTTATTGCAGCCAGTTTCCGACTCGAATCAGATGATCGCTCCCTCGCTGTATCTGATCAGCTGTTTCGTGTGTTTGTTTTGGGAAGGGGTGGATTACTGTGAAAGTATACCCAGACGGTGGACCTGGCACAAATGCTCCTCAACCCCTCGGATGGCATTGGAATTACCCTCGAGACAGAACGGAAAGCATGGCTTGTACTCAAAAACCACCGAACCATGTTTTTTTAAATGGATTTTTGTCCCATTTGAAGTTCCTTGCTTATTTTTCGTCTTCTTGTACCATAAAGAAGGATGCGAGTTGGGTCACGATCTCTTTCTCGTTTCCGTTGACTTGTTCGCTCGTGCGTTTTGTACGTTGTTTCTTTGCAGCTCTTTCGTGACCGCAACATAAGCCCGCACTGTTGCTAAGCGCGATCGAGCCACTAGAGCGATCCCACACACGCACGCACACGGCGACTTGAGCGTCGACCTCAACCAACGCGATCGGTCCAAGCAACAATCGGCGGGAGAACTCGACACAGCACAACATGCGAGAGAACTAGAGAAGACAGCTCGCCGATTACAGTGCGTGCTGTAATTAGCCGACACCTGCAACCTTCATGAGGCCGGGATAGATTTTAAATGTGTTTATCACTCTTCATCATCAGTGCTCGAGAGTGTTCGCTAGGGAGCGCGCACATGCATATCGTGTTATCGTGGTGTGGCGCGAGCGCCACAGCTCGAATGTAGCCACCCGGCGAAAGTGGCCTTGTCACCAGGCGCACACATAAACGCACAGTCACCGCACAACACACTCAGTATTTGCATATGGTAGCTTGTAACCGGGTGAGGTATTTTTCCACTATTGACACATCGCATTAGAGTCGTTGTTAACGCGAATCCTTTATTTCGCCCAGATATGACACCTTGCCAATCTCTCGAACCGTGTGGCATACATTGGATTTTTGATGATCATTTCTAGTGCATCATTGCGTGAGGAAGAGTTCGCTCATCCACCGTTTCCTATTGCGCCATCTTTGAACGCAGCCGTAAAGGTAAATAAAGCGGCCACCAGTTGGAACATTGATTCCACACATTCCCTTTGAAGTGGAATACGGTGCAAGGAATTTCCTAACCAAACATTTAGGCTCACATCCTCATCCATCCTAGCATGATACCTCTACCAAAGAATTCATAACAATATTTGTCTTTCTGGATAGAGTGCGCGTTCCTTTGGCTTTGCCTCTGTTTCGTCTGACGATTCCGGAATTGATTGGAGGCGCGGCATCCCATTTGCTCATCCGTTCGAGACAAATTTCTCGTTTCGTTTGCATTAATTTTTTTTTTTTCAAACCATTTTCCAGCAGTCGGGAAAACGAAAGCGTAAACATAATTAGTACCTGTTGCTTTTGTGCTCTTACTCGGCAAGGCATGAGCCTGAGAATCGTCAAAAACTGATGTACATACGGGAGATGGGTTTTACGGTTTCATCGTTAAATAAAGCCGAGCTCCCTCGAATCCTCCGAAGCAGATGGATTAGTTAATATCCATTGTGTTTATTTGTGAAGTTGCGTGTTGGCGTTATGGTTTACGCTAAAACGGGAGACCAGAATCGTTCGAATCTGCACGCTGCCCAACTACTGTGGCGACAGTAAACCGCACTTTACGAGCTGTAATTAAATGCAACCAGCCGGGAGATTCGACCAGACAAACGAATGAATGGATTTTTTTTTTATTTTGTAATTTTCTTTCTCGTATTATTGCTCGTTTCGTGACGGAAAGAAAAAGTTAAAGGAAGAATTTACGGCACCATGCTGTATTTTTAGCCCACCGCAATAATTTATCCTCACCGTACGCTAGCCTTGTAAGTAACCACACCTGACCAATGAATCTTGCCACCGTATATAGTGGAGGGACGCTTCACTAGCTCTGTCATAATGAAACGGCGCCGGGTTAATGGCACCCGGCACCAAAAAGCTGCGATACTACTACTACTACTACCACTGCCTCCGGAATAATCAATCCAAACCACTCTTCGGCACTCTGCCCACACCCAATAGTGCACGGTACGTTGCCATCTTCAAACGAGTGTCGCGAGCCGCCAACATGTCTACCGGATTGAGCGATACGGGTCCGGTTCTATTTTCGTACATTATTACTTCCACACGAGAGCAGTCCACAGTCCAGTCTAGCAACGTGTGTCCACCTACAGATGCGAAATCGATTCCCGTACATCGTTTACCACGCTCTGCTGTTCGTAAATACGGTCCAGATTTACGAGAAGGATGTGGCAAAAAATACTAAAAACCACCCAAATAGTAATATACACATTCGTTGTCAGAAGGTTTCGTAAACTCAATTCTACGAACAACCCGGTGACGTCAATGATGAAGCTGTCCTGGTTTGCCCGCACTACTACGCATCACCTCACCTTGACGAACTACACCCCCAACTGCCGTTACCATACGCTGCTCCGCCTCTTGGGGCCCGGCGAAACCCGATGAGCATAATGTTCCGCGGCATCATAATGGGAGCAACCGGATTGCGCCATATGCACTTTCTAGTACGGCCATTCTGACGTCAAACGGCATCGGGAATAATCTGCCAATCGAGTTTACGATTGCCCTCACTGTTACTATAACTGTACTACCACGCTGGGTGCTCTCTTGACTAATTGGAGTTGGAACGAGCCCCCATGGTGGAGAATTTTCCAATCAAACGTACAATCATCAGAACACTCAACCATACTGCCTGCCGTGATGATAAGTAGTGACAAATCGCTGGCGTCAAGATTATGTGAACCACTCTCGCTTTCGCTACCCAGGTCAAACGGCCCTGCAGAGGTTGTCGTGCATGTTCGGGTCGTTTCTGCCGTAATCGATAACCGTTCCATTCGCGATGTCGTAGCTCCCCTTGGAGATAAGCCAACAAATTCTACCGCCAAGTGAGCAAGCATTTGGGACAATTTGGGGCGCCTTGTTGCGGGGATAGGACGGACGGTACACGGTGTTCAGAAGAAATGTGTTATAAAAGTGATTCTCACGAGACAGTTCCCACTAAGATTGGTTCCAGTGATGCTAAAAATAGTACTACTACGCAACATTGTGTACAATTGGTTGAAGAGGTTCAAACACACACACACAAAGTGTGGTAAGAGGATACCTCCAAAGAAATTGGAGCCGTTGCTCCGTCAAACGTCAAATGGTTGCCGGGGTTCGTGGCTCTAAATATCGAATAATTGATTCCATCAACATTTGGAGCGTGAATCACACAGCACAGAAACATCTGGCTTTGTAACACACAAATTAACTAGGTGATGCCTCTAACCATATACATATCATATCGATTCAGTTGCCGATGTCCCAGGTCTGTTTCGCTCAGGAAGTACAATGACACTGGCAAGATGTATCCTTGAAGAATGTTAGTTTTTAGCACAGCACAGCATGGCGTCTGATTACCAGACAAGCGATAAGATTACCCCGCCAGGTTATGTGGCAGATAGTGACTTGTCCCACCTCCACTATTATCTTGTTCATCGAACTTTCGTACGGTAGACATAATCGTACTCAAGGCTATAGCTTCATGCAGCACATTGAGCACGGTTTTGTTCAACGTCAAAATCTCCTGCAATGAATTGAACTGAATGAAACAATTAATTAACCTAAGGGAAATCGCTTTCCAACCAATAAAATGTGTCACGGACATTGATCTACGAACCATGGCATGGTACAATCACATCCATGGCATGGTACAATCACGTTCTTCGACCGTGCGCCCGGAAGCCGACTAAATCAAACTGTAATGAATTGAAGCGTAGGGGTGATTGTAATCGCTCTCGGGACGCCATCTTTTTTTTTGCTTTCTAGCACTGATTTGTCTGGTCTCCTCATTTCACCCAACCAAAACACGGTTTCGTTTTGTTTTGATGCTTAAAATGACTTCGCTTTACGCAACTATCTGTCAATAGTTTGTCCTTCGGCTAGTGTAGTATCGCGTTTACCACACACACCATATGTCACGCCGCCATTTGATGTAGCGTCATGCGGTGAGCGGATGATATAAATAAACTCGATAAACAAAAAAAAGGCCGACGATCATCATGTAACGGTTTCTGATATCGTTCACACTATGATAACAGGAGCAAAAATTTATATTCGCCAGCCTAATCCTGCATACTGGTTGGTGGAATTAGTTTGGTCCGGTTCGGCTCAAGGTTGCTTTCTTTCACCGCCAATTTCCAGCTGGCTCCAGGATCATAGCACAGGTGCTTTCGAAGCAGTTTTTTTATGTTACACTTTATCTTGATGAAGTTGTAAAAAAAACCGTCGTTTTATTTATAACCTTTCGAGATGTAAAATAAATACCGACAGGCCATAAACTGTCAATACAGCATTTCCGCTGGACGTTATCTATAAGTAACGTACTAGAATAGTGTCACTGTTTTACAATAGAAAGATAATTCCCAACCTAAATTCCGATCCAAGTCATTTTTTGTTGTCTTTTTTGTTTCAAGTATGTCTCTCTCTCTTGCTTGCTTTATCAAACATATTAACTCGAGTGGATGAAGGATTAAGCCTAGACACACTCTGTGTCAAGCACGCACAAAAGTGTTTGGGATTACTGGAAGCAACGATTAGTACTCAGTTAATAACAGATTTAGAAGCTTAAGAGCATAAAGAAAAAGACCAGCAGCAGAGATAAATGTTAAGCAGGTATCCCGTTAAGAATTTCCTACCATTCGTTCTATATAATTTATTAAACGCTCTTACATTGATAAGCGACTAATTTTAAGCACCAATTCTGTTTTGTTCTAGAAAATGATTATTTTGAAAAATTATGATACTCCACACTACACATATGATAACATATATCGGCAAACATTGGCGTAAACTAGACAAATGAAACACATGAATAGATAATGATAATGACTTTCACACTTACCAAGATGGGACAGGGAAGAAAGTTCCGAATCTGTAAAGAACGATGAAATAAAAAAAATGATAGAATGATTTCGATGGATTTTGAAAACAAATAAAACAGACAGCACAAAAAAGCAGAATGATGAGTGAGTATCTAACAAAAGCGAAATCTGTCACAAGTCAGATTAGACTGCAAATTGAAATATTGAAAGGTTGCCACACGCACGCTTATCGTCGATCACGACCAACTGCACGTGAAGGGCTTCAAAAACTATGCCACGATACCAACCTATCCATTTATTGGAAACAATTAGCTCGTGGATGCACATGCACATTCGTTGGTGTATTAAGAAAAACCCGCATGCATCGATCAGTTTGAGATCAATTGGTCCAACTGATGGGTAGCAAGAAAGAAACAAAGTTATTGTTATTGTTTTGTCGTTTATCTCAATAGTCGTTCAATGGACGAGTGGCCCCGTCAAAGGAATGTACGACGTTTAAAATAAAACCAAAATAAACAAAACACTAAGGTTCTGTAGCTTAAAGATTATTTCCGTTGATAGCCTTGATAAGACACCATTTTCTATCGTTAATGCGCAACTGAATAAAGCAACCCAAAATGTAAAGCTCTTGGAAGCTCAACGTTGCAAACAATAGGCATGCCTTGCGTGCAAGAAAGCTTTCAATTGTTCCAAGTGAACCGACAGCATACTGACAGCATTCGTTGTTTCGTTGTTCAAAGCACATACCGACAGACATTCACCAAACCAAAGCAGCTGTAGATTCCACTTACCAGTATCGTTGAGTAAGTCCTGTATATTGCCATTGTCTACGTCACTCCCTTCTCCAGCGGCTGAAAATATAAACATAAAAACAAACACTAGTTAAAACCCTGTGCAATGTGAAAGCCAAGTAGTTATTCCTGCAAATCATTTAAACGTAAAACATCACTTATTCTGTCCTCTTTATCGACAACATAAATTCCTGTATAAAACATTTAATATTTCTCCGGAAATGAATTTAATCTTCACCACTTTCCGTAAATAGTAAAGTGAAATAAAAATGTGTTCACGGATGCATGCAGTGGCATACAAACATGGTCCGCACTGTAGTTCAGTTACTCCCCACTTGTACGCAAGATATTGTTGCTGCACACAAGCACAGCATGCAAGAGGATGTTGTGGTGAGTTAGCATGGGCACACACCTCACGGCGTGCTAACTCACCACGCTTGACAAGAAGTGGGGAGTAATGTTTTCAATTTGAATATGAAGGAAGATGCTACAGTCCTCCATGTACTTCTTAGTAGAATGATCTACTGCGTCATGCAGGCCAGCTAATGATTTATCAAACTTACTGATATCACGTAGTTGAATAGTCAGAGTTCACTACGGGGGAACGATCCCGAAGGACTTTTAAAGTAAAAAATCAAGATTTGCTAAAAACAATACATAACAATTTAAAAATACACATTTGAAAACATTTTTATCGGATCCTGCGGTAGCAGTAATGAGATACAGCTGTATTTTTTAAATAAAAAATCATGACTGCTAATAATCCACAAACAATCAAACAGTGCGTCGAGCGAACGATGTTTACTTTTCATTAGCACACCGTCCCAAAGCAGCACGGATGCCGAGAGCTCTTCACATTTTCCTGTTGAATTACCAATCAAGTGATTTATGTACAGACACAACTCATTCAAACATTCATTTATTACGACGCATCATACAATTAGCTGTCTAGAGAACTCGAGAGCGATACAGCGGACAGCAAATGTTTGAAATCATAGTTTTTAGTGCTCAGGACCGCAGTAGATAGTGGTCCTGGACTCTGTGTTCTGTTTTTACAAATCAGAACTCTGAGACAATCAATTTACATCATCGCCGTGTCCGTTCGTTTGCAACAAGGTTGACTCAGAATTACCATCATCCGTGTAATCTCGTGCCATAATCCCGTGCACGAGAGTCGTTTATTTATGCATTGTCGTGTCAGCGGTTTGTGTACGTTTTTCTATTCAAACCAGTCGTCCACCATGAGTAACCGTTCGAACCAAATATTGCGAATCTAGATATTCGCTTATGCAATCCACCGGGTCCGTCGTGTCTATACCGAGGGTTGGCTTCCTGATCCATGGCACCATGGCAGCAAAAAAAAAAGGTGGCTTTCCTTCCAGTCGGATATGACTAACGTTGCTTTTTAGTAGCGTTTGCGATACTGCGCCCCTTTCATTCACCCACACACACACACAAGCACACCTGCCGTGCATTCCCATTCCTTAAGTTCAACTTTCTCAACTATCCACCAGACAAAACAATGTTAAGCTTTCATAAACGCATCTCATGCTTTAGATGGGAGAGCGAGAGGGTGACGTTTTATACCCCACAAATGGAAGTTCCCCCGTCAGAGTTGGGAAGCTTTTAAAATTTAAACGATTTTCAAACGAACACTGGCTAAATTGTGATGTTACACCATCGCCATCGACCTTACGAGCATCAAAGTGACGTATTTCATACATTTCCAGGGTGGGCGACCGTGTGAAAGTGTAATGCACGCGGCGACTAACGAATGCAACCACAAGCCGTAACCGAATCCTTCCCTTTCAAGCAACCAAAAACCACCCACCCGAAGCATATGTCACGGTGCTGGAGCATGTCCCCTTCCTGCAGCAATTTCGGGAGTTTCGGCGGAAGCGGCATTGCTGACCAACTGACTGACCGATCCGGTCTCGCCGACCATTAGCCGAGTGATCGAGTGTACGGTGGTTCAGCGTTTCTTACGTAACCGAGATGCCATGCTCTACCACCATGACGGAAGTGAGGGTTTTCGATCGACCGTTGTTAATGTCCCACAATGGTTTTGCATTTCGGAAACGACTTGCTTACAGCCGAATACCGATCGAAGAAATTAATAGAAAGCGGTACACAAAAGACGAATGGAAAATGGTGATCTCTAACGGATATCACCCCTTCAATATAAGCTTACATAAAATCTTTAGAAATATATTGGTCCTACCAATATCGTCGAATGTTGAAAGACGACACAAATACCATTTCTTTATCTTTCACTCTAATCGCCAACGTGACACAATGCACATAAACACTTAAGAAAAACAAGTTTAATACAAACAGATTGGGGCGGAACAAAGCGGATTCCCACCACAAACGTCATCCGGACTTCCGGATAACCTTTAAGAGCATTCATGACTTTTTTGGGGACGTGATCAGAATGCAATATGCCATGTTCCTGGACCAACGCTGACGGGTCCAAACGGTTTGCGGGTGAGACCTTCAACAGCCCAGGAACGGCATGGTGTGACGATCAACACCCCACCACATTACCTGTTAACAGTTCGGCATGAGTTCCGTTGCTAGCGGCCGATGACCGGAGCTGCTGGAATAGTGATAGTAACTGTTGCTGTTGTTGCTGCTGCGGCTGCTGCTGTTGATGCACTGCACCGGCAGACGGTTCACCAAGGATCGTCATCGCGAGTGCGGCGAGATTGGCCTTCGAAATACCGTCCGTTTGTAAAACTTCCGCAAGCCAGACGGGCACTAACGACGTTGGAGCGTACACGGATGACACTGATTGTCTTTCAACATGGTAAATCAATCATGTCTTTGCTTACCACGCGGCTAATGGTAATGCTACGCGGAGCGCACTGAGATATCGTATCGGAATAAATTATTGCACTTTCATGCTCACTGGTGCGTACACTGGACGGGACACACGTACAGAAACGAGGATTACAATCGCATGGAATAAGTAACTGCCACTTTGAGAGGGGAATTCAACATTAATACAGTTGCGAAAACGGATTAAATTAGTCAATAAATTAGGAGTTACTGCACTGGTTTCAGCAAGCAGCAGCAGTTAGGAATTTGAAGTGCTCTTAATTGTACTAAATATTTTAGACGACACATTGCATGAAATTGGCGTATGATAAGGGTGGATTAGATAAACAAGGGTCGCTTTATCTTGACAGCATATGGACGTCTGGTGATGCCTAATCGAATACCCTTCAATAATTGGGGTACGAAAAAAATGTTTCTTTTCGCAGAATTCCTACAGAAAAACTAATCCACTTAGTTTTTTTACGGACTTGATTAGTAAATCGAATTGCGATTAGACTAAAACCTTACGAGATCCAAGTCAGCTTCAGAGACCACCTTCAATAACATGTGTACCGAGTAGCTTTTCTATAGCCAATCGTTCTTACTTAGGGAAAACGATCTAGACGAGATTTGATACCGAGTACTGTCATTTTAAGGATCGACCCTTCCAAGCACTTTACTACAGAGCTGCTCCAATCGGCATGCGACTGAGCAATGAACTAATCCTTCATCTCCATACACTTTTCCCCTATCCCCAACTTGAACACCTTCACATCGTTTGATCTGCAAAACAAAAAGCATATCCACTGCCGATGATTTATCACTAACACTTTGCTCCCCTTTTCGCTAAGCGATGCACCCACGTGACAATGTTCATCTTGTCACCATTGACGTAGCAAACCATCGTATCTGTAACGCGTTGTTGTTGTGGATCCGACAACCATTGATTGCTTATCACTCTCTCGATGGGGCGCGCTCTGCTGCTATCATTTCTGCGGAATCAATTTATCGCAACACACGGAAGGCTAACTTTTTGATTGGTATTGGACTGTCCTGCATTCGATGAGGCTTGAGGAACAGGGACAGGGGGCACCATTATTTGCGCACTTTAACTTATCACCGTTCCGTACCGTTTTGACCCGTCTTGTTTAGCAGATCATAAGACATTGCAACGTTTGTTTCGCTTATCGTACAGCTACCAGCCGTATAACACTATCACACCTGTCACATGGCGAGCAATGTCAAGCAATGTTATACCAATATTCACGATACAATTAATTACGTTGCCCACTCAGTGCGCAAGATTAGATTACTTCTACCCAAACAAAACTCACACGCTTAAAACTTTTGGGTTACTTTTTTTTAACCCACTACTTCAAATGGCGCTCCTTAAGAACCGGGCATTCATAACGCTTCAACCGTCTCCACCGATTGGAACACAAAGACTAAAGTGCTAACGCTTAAAAATCACTCTCCCGGTTTGATTCGAATCTGAAAGGATTGCCATGCCTACTTGATGAACGTCGCACACGATCATACCTTCTCCAATTGATTATTTTTATAGCTTCTGATCACTTCCTACCCACCGATTACCGATTCCAGCGCCAGGCGCATGGTTACACTTCACTCCGGTTCGTCGCGGTTCTGCATTTTCAGTTCAGTTCCACTCACTCCACTAGTATGAAGCCCAACCGGGTAGAGATCATTGAATTTGGCGATCAGCACTGGTGGTGCTCGCCTGCTGTGCTTTGCGCACAAGCAAACCACTAATGTCGCTCGGCGAACGTTTCCGTTCTGCACTGTGATAGTGTAGCGTAGTGATTTTTGTGCTTGTTGGTTCGATTCTGTGTGCCAATTTGAACCCACTCCGGAACGGCCTTGACCGTGGTCCATAAGGAAGCATCGAACCGGAACGATGCCACCTTCCACGGTGGACACCTTCCAGAGGCGCTCAAACACACCGATCCACCAAACGCCGCGTGTTGTGGTATTGTGTGAAGGTTGAAACGGAACGAGCTAGGAACGAATCGCATCACACCGTTGTCGCGACATTGCGCTGTAAAACTGCCCACATTACGGCACTAAAGGGTGGAAAATGGACCGCAGCTGCAAAAGAACTTCCTAGCCCCATCGTGATGAGGCGTGAATTCTATTGCGAGCGTTTTGTGTCACATTTGGTGTGTTTTGTGTCGAGGTGACTATGTTGCGTCAGTGTCAAGGATGTCGGCCATGGTCAAGCGGAAGTACAACATGGAACCGAACCGATGGATCGATGACGGTGGTCATCCTGACAGCTTGGAATGGAACAGGGCGGTGTGAAAGGAAAAGTAACACATTCCAGCGTCAGTATATGGGTGTTTGTGTGCGTGAAGATGCTACGCTTGTAGAGGTTGTTGACTCTAAAGTGAAAAACTCAGCTTTGCAGCAACACATAGCGTTGCGATAACACTGTTAACACTCAGCGTAAACTCAAGTGGATTGTCACTTGGGTATTGCCACATTTCACCAAGAGCTTCAACCATACCGACAGACTACTGTAAACTGTGCTACTACTTTCTTGTTTTGGAGTATGTTTGACAGATGTTTTGCATTGTCAAACACGTTGACCTATTTTCTCGACAAATCTATTTGCAGCTATTTTGGTCCCATGTAATGTCTTCACACGGTTAGGTTTTTGCTTGCCACACATTCCAGCAAATAAAGATCGAGTTCGAAGTAAAACATGTGCAACGCATTCAATTCCTTCACAAACAAATAATTCATCCCGTTTGCCGTAGAATGCAACGGAAAGTTCCACACGACGGAGGACAACATGAAAAAGGTTCAGATTCGGCATCACACATTCAGCAGCGTCCCGGTATTCCAGCATGGGCCGCAAATCGAGTCAGGGCTCGTTTACCGTCATTAGACGGCAAACCATTCCTTTCGTGCCATCACGGCTGCCTGTCTGCATCACGTTCGTTCTGTCTTTGCAACGTATCGTACGACAGCATGATGGCGTAACAGGGCAGGCGTCTGCTGCACTCACTACTGTCACACTGGCTTGCTCATTGTTGCCTCACGATTCGCACACAACCTGTCAGCTTCCTTATTGACTAATTGTTAAAAGAAACCACAACACTGGCCTATTTGCTCCAACAAAAACGCCACTTTTCACGTACTATTCTCAGGCACAGATTCTACTGCAACAAAACAAACACTCACGATCGACTAAATAACACCGATACGCACGATTTGCACGATCACACGAAGGTGCCTTCGTTGACAAGCAACAACAACTACGGGAGAGCGAATGTGGAGCCGCACCGGAGCGAATCAACAAATAAACGTCCGTTCTGTAAGGACTCTTGCTCCAGAACTGATTCGAACCGCTCAGCCAACGGTCGTTCTTTGCCATTTTTTTGCCCCCTACTTCGGGCTCCATTCACCCCCGCCCGTCTCGACTGCACGACACCCTTCGATGACGCGCTCGCCGCACGATTACATTCCGGCCGACCTGCTGCCTGTAAGATTACAATCGTATATACGTCACCAACCGACCAACACCGGTTGACTGCGTTTAGCAATCGCGCTAACCAACACACGAGCACGACGTTTGGCCGAAAGCTCCCTAACGCGCACCTGTAATCATTGGCGGCGCGACATCACATCAATCGCATCGCATATGATCGGTTTGCTTTGCTGCGGAACTTCGGCCGCGTGTTCGCAACGAGCCCGAGAGCATGAAGTTATAACGAACTTTTCGTACTCATTTTTGTTTTATTCCACACCGCGAACCTCATGTGGAAGCGCATCTGCAATTCATACTATAAGGGCGACCAAATGGTTTGCGGTTCGTGCATCTGTGTCTGTGTGTGCCAGCGATGTTACTGTACGCGAGTCAAAAAGGGGGTGCCTTTATCATGCCGATGAGATAGACAAATCAACAAACAATACAAAAAGGGTAAATGGCGTCCCATTCTTCAATGTGTCGTCACGCACGAAGCATTCGAACGATACGTGGTAGCGTCTTGGCGAACTTGCTTCACTTCAAGTTGTAAATATGTCGCATTGAATTTTGAAGAATTTGCCATCTGGGCTTTTAGGTATGGATTGGTTCTATAACTTTTTGACGATTGTCGTAAATTTTAAGTTGTCCAAAAGCGTGAATGAAAGATTAAACGGTTGAGACAACGAACCCGTTAGGTAGAAAGATTGATTGAAGATTACGCTTCGTTTCAATCTGGCTTTGGTTGGGTACGCAAATTTATTTTCATGAATATTTTAAAGGATGCAGACACATCAGATTAAGTGAAAACTGGTTCCGAATTGATTATTCAAAGTTTTGTTGATCGGTGCTAGTGACTTCTTTTTCCAGACTTTTTGCGAAGTCTACGTTGAAAAAACGTGGTCATCACTGACGATTCGATAGAAATTTGCTTCCTCCTTCTTTATGATTCGAAGGAGTATTGGAGGGGAACGACATCACATTTGACCTCTTTTGAGGTAAATTTCATCGATTTTTGCAGATTTAAGTCTAAGGTTATCATTGTGTACACAGTGGTAGGTGATGGTGTACCTAACATTCCAGAGTTTCGCTAGAGAAGATACAGCCAAGGGTTCATTCGTTCGACTTCATTCAAAGGTCCTCGTTCTAGAGAATAAAGCGACATCTTCCAAAGAAATATTCCAAAGATCCTCTTTTATGAGACCTTGTCCAGAGGAATTGTTCCGAGGGGCCTCGTCCAAGGGGCCTCGTCCAAGGGGCCTCGTCCAAGGGGCCTCGTCCAAGGGGCCTCGTCCAAGGGGCCTCGTCCAAGGGGCCTCGTCCAAGGGGCCTCGTCCAAGGGGCCTCGTCCAAGGGGCCTCGTCCAAGGGGCCTCGTCCAAGGGGCCTCGTCCAAGGGGCCTCTTGGGAAAAAGGATTTTCCCGTGAGTCTCATCATAGGAATCTCCCCAAGGAACATCTTTCACGGAGCCTCATCCAAACTACCAAAGGATTCGGACAGGTAGCCTAAAGCCTCTAGTCCAACGCGTATTATTCAAGAGGCCTCGTCCAAGCGATCCCGTCTAAGGGTAGCTCTACTAACGAGTTTCAACGAATGAGGAGACCTCTTCCATGAAATTTTATCGTTATGGTCTCGTCCATGGGGAGAGCCCAAAGCTCGAAAGAGCCTTATCGAAGAGACTTGCAATGTAGATAAGGTCTGTGTAGACGATGAAAGCTATAGAGCAAGTTATACCATTGGAACGATCGTATATAAGCTGCCATAAAAGCATCTTTTTATGTTTCTATGTTTTCAAAATCCTTTAATCTCGCCCAGTCTCAAGTAAAGATTCTCGTCCAAGGCGCCTTATCTAGTATACTTCGCCTAAAAAACATTGCCCAAAATGTCGCTCCATGGGACGTATCTTTCAAGACGCCCCCTTTTTCCAGTAGCCTCGCAATGGACCTCGTTCAAGGGCATGTTCTAAAGGACCTCATTCAAGCAGTTTCAACGAATGAAAAGAACTTTTCGACAGAACTTTGTCCAAATAGAATACTACTAGAAGCTTCATCCAAAAGAACATGTATGGGAAATCTCGTCTAAGAAACCTGTTTCAAGGTTAAACGTACAGAACTCCAAAAATTCCATACAATACAAATATTTTACATCAAACATGCATACACTACACAATATACGCTACAAATTCCAGAAACATTACCAAGCACATCAACAATCGTTGTATTGGATACAATGCAAGAACAGCATTCGCAGGTGCGGCTCTCTCAAACACGTACCGTCCCATCATCCAACATATTTGTCGACCATTGTTCACCCCAAATTTGTCTGATTGTTAAAGCGACAAGCGCGTCCCGCACAAACAAAGCGACCCAATACATTGTCCCAGCCCTGTCTGGTTCTGTTCGGTATGTTTGGCTTCTTGCGTTACTCATACTTGTTTTCTGACGGAAAAGAAACACAGATGCTCGTGGTACTAAATAGAACAACAACTGTAGGTTAATTTTCCTCCTAACAAATAACAAAAATATAGAAATAATCGCACTGCAAAAAGGTCTCAATTGGACAATTTTATTGTTGTTGATTGGGTGTTGTGGCGCTGGTGATACGGAAAAGAAGAAAAACAACCTGGCAGCTGATTAACACGACGACGTTTCCACAATTCAATTCTAATTTGTGTTTATCGCGTTAGTCACGTTTCGTCTGGCGGCTGGCTGGGTGAACCTAGAATGGACAAATGAATCACTCACTGCCGGAAACGGTTCTCAAGGCTATATTTCTTCAGTTCGATAACGGATGGAACGCAGCGCAGTATGTAGCAGATCATTGGGAATAGGCAAATAAGTGCTTTGGTTCGAGATGATGGTGTTGGGATTACCCAAGTCTTACCACCGAAAAAATATTTCAGAACGCAAAAGAGTTCACACTGATATTCAACAAAAACCCAATTTCCCCATAAGAAACAACTCATTTCTTCATTCTCCTAATCGACGGACCGTTGGCTCACTATCCGTCCACTGACGAAATCGCTTCGCAAAGGCTTTGAGAATAGAGGCGACTTGCTCAAGCGCACGTGGTGAGCACTTATCGTTTGCAACTTGGTTCACATTTATAAAAGAAAAGTGGAAAAAGACACTGGATTGGCCGCCATGTGCACCACGGAACAGGTCAATAATGCTGCTGTTGGAACGAGAAATAATCATCGATCGACCATCGAACAGTGAAGATCGAGTGGTCGACAGGCGGGCGCAGAATCGATATCGAGCAGAGACCACACGGGGCAAATTATCGCCTTACACCAGCTCATTTCGTAATTAGTCGAGACGCTTAGCCAAACCGTGCGCTCCGTGTGCACAAAGATGAAGGTGTCCACTTTAACGGCAACGAAGTCCATGAAGCCAAACTGGTGGGAAACAAACTAGCGACTAGCCCATGTTAGCAATTAGCATGGAACCCATCATGCTTTGTAACCATTGTAACTCTTATTCGAATAATAGACTTTCTTTCGCAATAGTGGGGTTTTGGGATGGTCATGATGTTAATACAAAAAAAAATCTATAAAAATTAATAAAAATATATTCATATAACATCACAAATATTTGGTAAAACAAAAAGTTACCTATAAACGAGCCTACAAGAAGACATGTTAACAAACATTACCGCGACGCAAAATTAGCTAAAAGACACAGTAAACAATCGTCAAAATGGGGAATTCCCTCTACGTTTGACCAAATAAACAACACAGCTATACATTCCACTGTAGGTTGGCAAACGTTTATAAAGCGAATGCAATCAAGCAGCACATAACATCACCAAACTAGCCAAAGTTTACCAAAACTGGAACCCACAGCACTGAACCAAATATTGGCAAATATTCAACCTGCCAATCCTCTTTCAGCGTTCCAGAAAACCACAAGCAAAAATACAACAAAAAGACAAAGTAAACAACAGCAACAAACCATGACGAGCTGCTAATGTAAAAAATGGGTTTTTACGCAAAATATTTCGGCGAAAGGAGCATTTATAAAGTTCAGAGGATAAGATGTCACAACGACGCGCAAATGTGCGCTACTTGGTCAGAGTCGCGAAAATATCTCCGAACTTCTTGTGCAATGAGTTTGTGATTAATAATTGTAATATTTTTGTATGGTTAAAGCTACATTCTGCTGTTAATTGCTAGAGCTATCAAAGTATACAGTGGGTGGAATTTGTTTAAGCGCACTGATACTTTTAGCAATAACTAAATAGTCAATATTACGTTTTATGGACTTCCACAGTGGATTCATGCTCATGCCTTTTCAAATGGTTGGAATGTTTATTTCTTCTACATCTGCTGTAAATTTCTCCTCATCATACCTTACTTGATTGAAACAAAGCTTTCTCTTTCATTCATACCGTGAAGTGCAATCATGGATGCTCTCAAAAACGCATGCAAACCATTTTTCAAACGTTTTTTTTTATAATTTTCAGGGATAATTCGAGTGGAATTAGTGAGTTTTTTTTCTGTTTTATAAATATCTTCTTCATGGCTTAACAACCTTGCTAGGACATGGATAGATTGGTGTAGAGTTAGTCAGTTCTCAACTACGGATAGTCAATTCTCAACTATGGGAAAATCGACCGAAAGGGATTTGAAAGCGGCCTACACCACAGAGACACCCACTGTTAATACTGAACTGAAGACTGAATTTCTGTTAATACTTGTGTACGCCTAAACACATTTCCCACACCGTATTCGTTGACAAAGATCAACGATCAGGGGAAAATGGTGCTCTTTCATTCCCAACATCAAGCACCAATTCCAAACATTCGAACTTTCCAGTACAAACACGCGACAAACTATCCACTCTCGCTCCAGCTGACAGCTAATGGTATTATTAATGATTTGCTTTGATTGGGCACACAACACACGATGTTCGCGAATCACTGCGCCACCACCACTGTGGAAAGCGCACGCAGCAGCAGGGTTGCATAGATCAATTGAATTTGTTTCAATTAAAATGGCGCAACCTGGCAGGCCGGCCTCCACCATTCCGTTGCCACCATTAGGATGATGAACAGCGCTATTTGATGCTATTGAATTGAGTCGCGATGTCGTGGAGCGTGAGAAATACATGCGGCTGCTCCACTGTACATGATCACACAGAGAAAGGATTGGTCAGAGCATACATCAGCAACCAGCAGTGTAGTTAGTTTGATGACATTTTGACACTAAGAAAATTTACTTCTCACTGATAGAGAACGTTTAGAATGGATGTTATTCTGATGTGTTCGGCGAACAGCAATTCAGTCAATTGCAAACGGTTGTGAAATTGTTCTACGTCTTACACCTTTGACCTTGAGCCGTTACAAACAAAAAAGCACGCCAAACTGATTAAAACACGTTTTACTGACACCAGGAGAGCTCAAAAGACGCAAAATCATAGTGCGAGATTTGTGTTGATCCGAAGCATCGTATCTATAACAATGAATTATTCACCCACCGTTCGTTCACCTTACCAAGCAGCAAAACATAGGCCCATTTTAAGTTCAACCGTAAAGAATCTCATCGATCAAAACCTGATCACTGTCGGATCACATCTTCATCTTCACTGTTCTGTATCTGCTGGACTTTGTTCACATTCCACGGGTTGTTTATGTTTCGACTCTACCCAACTGAAGTGATGATATTGAAGTTTTAAGTATTCCAACAAAAGCTCCAAGTGGCACGTCAAACTTCTTTTTATAGCAAAATCCAGTTTAAACTGGCCGTTAAAAGGCGGGATAAAGTCATCTATCCGCTCGCTTGTGAGACATGGATCAAAGTCCACCGAGAATTAACTTCGAGCCATCTAACGAACCGCAACCATTTAGCGATTATTCATGCAATTTCATGCGACCATTACTCGTATACGATACCAGAAATTGCGTATTCAGCAACGCATCCTCCGACAAGGGAGCCTCGCCCCGAGACGCTTCACAGACAACTGCAACGAAACCACCATTTGCGTCTTATGTGCGGCCATTGGCGATCGGTGCCGGAATATCAATTGCCCAGGTGTCCCAGTTTTCGCAGTGTCACATATTCGGGGCCAACAAACGGTCATTGCCAAACAGTGGTGGCCCACTCCGAGCGAGCCGAGATGATGAGCGTTTGTTATGGTTGCCATATAAAGAAACTTACCTGAAAGTAAAGGAAGAACAGAAGAGAAGAGTGTGAACAAAAACATGAATCAGTAGGTCTTGTGCGCATCTCTGCTACCGCTTTCGATGCTTACGAGCTTCTTTATTAACGTTTGGAGGCTGTTGCTCAAGGAGAGAGAGCATCTTTAAAAGTCACACTTTCTAATAGGCCGAAGATTTCGAGCGTGGGGTTTCACGCTTAATTGAGGCTAGAACGCCCTCGCCAGAGTGTTATTGAAACTGAACCACTAAATCAACGAATTGAGCTCTTGTGAATACGGAAAGCACCTACAAAACAACAACATTACCTTTCGGCTGCTGTTAAAGCACAAGTCCAAGGATATAGACTCCCACATATGCTAATGCTCGAGATGCGACCCATTCAAAACAACTTCATTCACAAGTTGCCGAGCTTGGGGATGCGTAAAACTTGGTGTCCCGCTGCCAAGGTCTAAGTTTCTTCTGCTTAATGTCAATGTCGGCCAATATGCTGAGCAACGTTTTTAGAGACGAAGATTGGATTAACCTCACCAAATGATTATTCGCTAAAAACAGACCGACCGGCGACAGTGTTCGAGTGTGGGACGGAATGCTTCCTGGGTGCTAAAAATACCCAGCCACACTCAACTCTTCACTCTCACTCTTCGGTGCACAACGCGCCCCTATTCCTCGCGCGTCATATTTGCCGACCACGAATCGGCGAAACAAGACAAATAGTTGTCTAATAAAATTCTTTGCAAATTCAAACCATGACTGCCGTACGGTTCCAGACTCACGGACACAACAGGTGTCTAGAGTGCGAAAGCCTGGCAGCTTTGTTGGTAGCCAACGCGATCAATATCGTTAGCTAGCTGCCCGTGAAGCAGCTGATCCCGAACGGCTGCCGGTCCTGACTTGATTCTCGATCAAGATTAATCGAGGTCAGGCACGGAGTCGATCTGGTGGCTGGAGTTGCATAATGCATGACCGCTTACCGGCACACAACGACTCACACCTCTAATGCCAGACAGAGGTCGGAATGGTGTTTACTAGCCGCTCCGTCGAGAATGGTCTCATGACGTACGTACTACCAGCTGTATAATGACTCATTTATCCCGGAGCAGTGCAGGTGAGTTAATCTGGAATTGCATCTTAATGGTATCGCACATGTACGGGACCGGTGGTAGCAATCGACATCTAATTATAGCGAGCAATAAAAGATTGCATAAATTTTAAACGCGCTGTGTCATCATTATCTTCATTATACTGTTTGCCGGGAACATGACACATACGCTTTTATAGGGAGTAATAAATCCACACATTGCATCCGTTATCAAATGAGAAAGTTAAATTATGCGCCATTATTATAGAACCTCGAAAATTGCTGAAACTTCCTAGTTGTGTCTTTGTTGTCCGTTTCATGAGAATTCATCGAAAATACGTGAATTCTAGGATTTTCCCTATCATCCGTACAAAGTCCGCCTCTTCCTATTGGCACTTAGGTTACCGTGGCATAGGCCCTCTTTGGACATACTTTAACAGCTAGCATTGCAGTCCTTAAGCCATCCTACAGCAAAAAAAAACCTGTTCTGCAGAAGCACAAAGAAACAACCAAACCTCCTGCGTTTGGGTCTTTCCCGGGACATAAAAGCCGCTCGAAACCTGATTTCTTCCTCGCTTTTGTAACTACGGATAGTTGGGGCCTAGCAACTAGATCACGGAATAAACCACCATCTCCCAGAAACTGGTATCGAACGAACAAGTTGCGTTCAGAGATTGATTGGCCATATGTGTACAATGCTCCCATTTATCACACGAATCGCTAGTTAAGAATCGTCCTCAAACGTGGAATCACAGTTTGCTCACGAAAGTGAAAGGCTGGAAGGATACCCCGTTAGGAGTTCCCGAGTTCTAGCAAAGCCTCGCATCACAACCAGAGCAAAAGAAGCGGCCCTACTGGTGCTACCAGGAGCTCGAGAGAGCATTGGTGAAGGTTCCTCACCGTACCTGCTGACCTCAAGGTAATCAGCTTCCCCAAACATGCGTTCGACTCCCCACCCACCCCCGGCGTTCACTCTACTCTCGTTTCAGTACGCACAAAACGTGCCTTTCGTTAGCGTCCCAACACTGACGTCACTAATTGCGACAGTTACCTGCAATTGCTGCATGTTTTATGGCAATGGCGGAAACTGTCTATCGATAGTTCATTAGCCACCTTTTTGCGCCGCACTCTGCAGCTCCTTGCAAGCGGAAGTGTTTCTGATGTTTTAATTTGATCCAAACGAACGTCGTTTGCGGTCCGATTCATTGTCATGCTGCTACACCCGTTTGGGGGGCAGGATGGAAATAGATAACGGCGACAACAACAATAAAAAACCACGACTTTTTTCAACTAGCACGAGATTTCAACGTGCTGATCATGCAACACGGGTCGGGCAACTATTTCATTATCTCATTTCCATACTGCTGCTGCTGGTGCATGGTGACGGAAATGTTTGTTACAACTACACCAAGTGCAACCGTGTCAACAAACTGCACCGTTTTTCTAATTTGTTATTCTCACACACGGCATACGCAAGCCTGTGGTGCCGTGTAGTATGGGGCGTTTCCAAATTTGCATACTGTTTAGAACCGATTTGCGTACTGAGCTCGTGTTGCTCTGCACTCTATTGCAACGGCACGGACAGTTGTGTGGCTGTTGCATGATAGATACCTGTCAGGTTATTGGCTTGTGTTTTCTTTGTAATTGAGTTCAACAACATTTTCGCTACACTAGGAAAAATGATATTTGCATATGTGGTCCTGTGATAACGTCACCTGTAAAGATTTATTCTAATCACTTCCAAGTCTACAACTGTTAGTGCAAACTTGCTACCAAATAAAGACCTTTTAGGGTATATTTTTAGTGTATGTTTGGTTAATGATGTACAATATACTAAAAAGCTAGATCCTATTAAATCAGCTGTAAACATAATGACCACAAAGTCTACTGACCTCGTTCTACAGCATAAGCTGCACTATAAGAGAGCGTTAGTCACCCTTGACAGTGGGACAACCCTGAGGTTTTTGAACTGTTGCACAATTTTACAGCTTAACTGCTGAAATGCCCACACACCAAAGGAGGCTCGCCCACATGTCACATTTGAGTCGCTTCCCGACAGAACAGTTAATCTTATTAGTGTTCTAAGTTATGTATTTCTCTTGCATCATGATGCCGGTGAATAGTCAAAAGAGTCCCCAAAACATTACAACATCGACACAGTCCATCGATTTCTACACTCTTAGGCACGCTGGGGGTGAAAACCTTCGTTGGATGTACATTCCTAGCCATGTTTGACAACACGCTTGCCGCACGAGACGGATCGGCACAGTGACAAGAATATACCAATAATGGACACACTGACTTAACCGATCTAACCTCCCTTCTCCGTTAGTTTGTGATAACACAAACTAGCAGATCGTGGCAATCGCGACGTTAAGTCAACGACTTCTGTAACCTGCCGTTTGCGAACTGGTCCGGTACTGGACTTAAAGGGAAAATGGCGTCCACCGTACCGCAATCTTCGGCAAAGTCTGCTGCATCAAATCCTAGCGGAGACACCTTTAATTAGACGCTCAACACACCACCCAGCACCAATTTGCTAGACGAACTAGCGAGACAAGAAGGTTATGGCACTGGAGGTGGTGCGTTTGGTGCGTATGGGAGGGTTTTTCCACCAAGTTTAATGGCTTTGCGTACAACTCGCTGTCACGCATGCTTCGCGTTTCTGCAGGTGCGGACGAAGCTGGCGGTTTAGTGCGAGATGTTGTCTCACAGATAACTAGCTAAGATGCTGCACTAAACTACGAGATCCCTTCAAAAAGCGAATATACAAAGCGAGAGAGAGAGAGGGAGGCTGAAGATGTTCATCTTTCTTTTAATCGGCCATTTAATTGATTGAAATCACCGGCCCAAACCATTCAACCTTTGGGCCTTGACATCTTTCCGTACAGCGTAAACCACACAGCGGTCATACAGCAGCCGACCGGAGAGCATCATCATTTGGGCCTTCGATCAAATCTCCAAAATTGGATAAAAACTAAAAGGTCAGCGGAAATGTGCGGTTCACGAGGTATAAATCGTTAGGCCAATATTCGATCATTTGAAGTTTTACGTAGGGCTTTCTAGAAACTTCTTCGTGCGGTGACACAAGCGTGATTAGCTAAAGCTTTGAATTTTTACTATAAAATTTAAATAATGAATTTCCTTCGGCCTCACATTTCCAAATCTTACTTTCCCATTTTTTTAATGAAGAGAAACGCCAATCATCAATGTTTTTGTCCAATGACACTTTCTGCCAAAATATTCAAGTAATTGTGCAACGATAAATCATGCATCAAAGCCTGACTGATGTTGTCATGGATCCCAAAATTTGGAAGGAGCCTCAAATTCAAAAATAAACATTTTCAATCCTGACATGAAGAATTTAGTTTGATAAACTTATTTGTAACTAAAGATTTTAACTTAACTACATGCACATCGTGTAAGCAGCGAATTACCAAGATCATCCGTGAGCAGTGAAATCGGAGTCTTTAAAACGTGGGTTTTATGGCGCCAATAGCAAGATCAGCTCTCGAACGAATGACGAGTGACATGAAGGTCATTGTGTCAATACATCTTCCAACGTTCTCTTAGTCCGCTAGAGTTTTCTCTGTTATTTTCCAACTAAAACTACACATCTTTGATGCATAATTAGCAAATACACTGGAAGATTAATATCACCAGGTACATTAAATGCCGCGCAACTTAAACAACATGTCACGTTAGTTTCTTCGTATGATCCTACTGGATTGCTCGAAAAGACAAACTGTACTACATCCCTAAGCCTCCGGTGGATGAAGTTTGCAATGCAAATCTCACTTCCAGCAATTGAGCTGCGGTAGTACGCACGTGCGATGACAAATTATCATCACCGTCGGCGTCCTATTGATTGCGCAGAATGAACGCACATACCGTACCGCCCGAAAAGGGATCCGACGATGACAGATAGCAGTAAAACGTGATTGCGATCTCACCTTCGATATCGTTCAGGTTTGACATTTAGAATCCGAGCCTGGTTGTCGCAGTGCAACGCTGGACAGTTATCTGATTGCGTTTCTCTGTAAGACTCGTTACATACATTCCAAGTCTTTATAGTAAGAGAACCAGAGACAGAATTTATTTGTTCTAAAGAGAAAGTATCTGAGTACGAAGGGTGTGCTGCATGCTTGAACAGCTCAGTAAAGAAAGTAAAAGTGTTCACATTTCTCAGTACTGTTACATTCTCCAGCAAAACATCTCGTAAATGTCACATGCTCAGAATGCGCAACGATTGCGCAAAAAACTCATCGCATTGCATCGTTAATCAAGTCACGTTGAGTGAAGCTGTCTCGCTTGTTGCTTCTTTAGCATCTTCGCCTCAGCTCTCAGGTCCCCATCTTACCGCAAGGCTTCACCGCATACACACATCACGTGATGTCGCTGGCGCTCAGAATAATTATGCATCGTACAGTTTTAAATTTCAGTCGGACCCTTTTTTGTGTGCTGTGTATGTGTGCTCTTTACAGCACGTATTTGCAAAAAATATACAACATTCGGCCAACGTTGCCTTCTCCTCCGTTCATTGCTGCTGTTCGTGTCTGCTCGGATGATGCTGAGAGTTCATCGAACGCATTATTTGGCGCGGAGGTCTGTCATTAACGGGTTCGTGCCGCCGCTTCTGTGCCGCGACGATGAGAGACTGCCTCGTTTTCGGCCCATAACGCGAGATCTACCCGTAGGACATGCAAAAGTCTGTACAGTCTACAGTCTTGTACGGTGCGGAAGAGTAAACGCATCCCAAACCGGCTCTGCACCGGAGCGCAAGGAACTTTATATCACATTCGAACGTACTCGAAGGAAGAAGCACCGTTCTTCCTGCCATCGAACAGCCCAGGTCTGGGGAAGGTTTGTTCTGCCTGCCATGCGCTCCACCAGCACAGTCCAACCTTTCCCAACATTGCCGAAGCCCCATTATGGGCAGTGGGCTAACTATGTCACCTAAGGGGTCCGGATAGCAGGATTCGTTTTTGTGCGAAGTTTGTTCTCCACTGTTCCACTGTTCGGTTCACGGTCAAAGACGTCCCGTTTCAAGGATACGCACGAGAGCCCACCAATCGCGTGAGCTCACTGTCAGGAGATTGTAGATCTGATCTGTAGAAGCCGATCTTGCATCGAGAAACCCAAGCCGCGTTCTATGATTCTCATAAATCAAGCCCGGATTTGGACTGCGACGGTTTGGAGGAATAATTGCGTGGTTCGGCTAGTACGGTGCGTTTTGATTAACTGCAACTGCACGCACGCTCGATCCCCAGCTGATACATCAGCAAAAACCATCAACACGGAAGCGTGGATGCTTCTGCATCAAACAGTGCCGTGACGTTCTTATACCATCCACTAGCACCTGCAAAAAACCTGCTATTAATATCGCCCTAATTATTTCTCACTTGACTTTGTTCTCTGGGAAACTCTGGGTGGCTCGTGGTAGCTGCCAAGGTCGGCCGTTCGTTAGCGAGTTCCCCGTGGGCTAGCGATAGCAATCGATACAATTAAAACTGGTAGCCCTCCCAACTTGTCAACCCTGCGGGTAACATCTTTCGGTACAATCGTCGACTCGCCGCACAAAGGAAGCGACCGAAAAGGAACGTCATTATGAGTATGAAACACCTCGCACGATCGCGACGTTTGGTGCGATAAAATAGCTGTCGCGTGTACCATCTAAGCACCCGATAAGCAATAGATCCAGCAAACACATTTAGAGGCAACAAAATTGGAGGTCACCTAGCTGCTTTTAAATATTCGGGTCACGATTTTTGTCGGCTCGAACGTTCTGAAAGTGATTGTTTTGGTGTCGGGATTTGTATTGCAACGAATAGGGCTTCTGGGTGGCAGTTTGGCACTGGTTTTTGATATCGACAACCGAGTTTTATGTGGCGAGTATACTGTGAAACCATACATATTTCATGGTTAATTTGATAATTGTACGGCTCAGGTTTTATACGATGGAAGTTTCCGTCGAAAATAAAGTTTGCATTAAGAAAATAAACTAACTTTGGAAGACGAACATAGAACAGATGGTAAAATTAATTAAATGTTGCTCAATTCTTACGTTTTAGAGACTTTCTACAAAAATATAACTACCCGATCCAGGATGGCCTTTCAGCATTCTTCTGAAACCTTGGCCTTGGTTATTCTTAAAAATAAATGTTTGCTATGAATTGGCGACAAGTTTTCTAACCAGTCATGGGTTTCAGTAGAGTCAATATTTGCCCTCTAAATATTATATTGAGCGCTGCTGAGGTCAGTTTAGCGTGTCTTGGTTCGAAACCTTAGCAAAAATAGTGACACATGTCTTCGTCTCAGATGTGGAAATTCAGTATTTTTCTAATTGTGTCCAAGATATGCCTTATGTTTGGACAAATACTTTTATCCTACGATCAAAATTTGATGAAAATTTACTAAACAAACGTACTTGTTGGCCACGAAAATTTATGTTGCATAAGATGGTTCCAATATTGAGTGGTCAGAAACTGTCCTTTTTTTTAGCTTCCCAACATCAATGGGGCCTGTAGGCTTTTTGTACACATATTCTCCAAACTGGATGGTCTATCTCTAGAAATAATAAAATGAAGCAAAAGTCGACGCAGTGGACAATAACCGGCATCGAAACTTAGCTCACGATATCCAAAGTGTTTGCTCAGTAACAACTGGCAACATTGTAACATTTTGACTGTACATTAAAAATAGTAAACGAAACGCTAGGACACAACTCCATCCCACTCTCCATAAACTGTTAAAATTTTTCTCTTAAAATCTTAAACTTTTCTGTACAAGGTAAGCTAATTCATTTGCAGTATTTATATTCTAGGCGTTTTAATTTGGTAAACCATTTACATAAAAAATGCTGTAAAACCATTTCAAAAAGTATTATTCTAACTTTTTTTACACAGTTTTCCGCCTTGCTCTATCGTTGTAGTCTTTTGTTTATTGTCCGTCGCTACTAAGTAAACTAATGCCAGCTACCGTGTGCCCCACTACAATCGTATAGTGAAATTAAATAAAGCGAAACGATGCTCCCCGTAACGCTCTCCGTTTCATTCGACCGCTCCTCGTCCCAACTCCACAATGGAATGGCCACCAAATCTGAGAGTGAAAACTCATTAACCGAGAGCAATTAAATTCATCGCACCGGACGGGCGCAAACGTGTGTTGCCCGTGGGGAAAATCGTTAGCAATACAAAAACACACACACACACACCTGCCCGTGTGTGGCTAATTTAATGGCGGTCCACGTGCGCGGAAAATATCCGTTTCCGTGACTGTCGCGTTTTTCCGCCGACGCCATCGCCACACGTTCTCTCCGGTTGGCGGGTACGAGTCGAAACTGAGCAGTGCTCGAAAATGTACACCAAACGTTCTACACCACGTGAATATTGTATCGCCCGTCATTTATCTTATCCCCCGAAGCGGTTGCCAATCTTTTATTTCCCGATCGTGTCCCCTCCCTGATCTCACTTTTTGCACACCACCACCACCATCAGCTGGATCGAGTGAAAATTGCTTCCATTATTTTGTGCACAGGAAGCTGCCTCCTCTATACCGCCCCGGCCACTACTGCGGTGTTTGTGTGTGTACCGACGAAGCGACACCGGAACGAACACGACAGGGCGAACTTTGGCTGATGATGATAACGATGAGTAGCTATTATCCATTTTTAGTGTAACGATTGTCCCCATCGCTAAATGAATTACCATACCGACCACAACCAGCGTAGCAAGGAAAAGATAAAAAATGACATTGTAATTTACATCAACAATCAGGAGACAGCTAAATTGTGCCACTCCATAGTTGCTGTACCAACTCTGAAAACTCTTTTTCGCTGTCCAAAATAATGAATCCACAGACGAGTTGAGCTAATACGGCAGAAGCTGAATCACTCTCTCGATCGTTTCGATCGTAACCATATTTTTCTCCGACGTACATACGTGCGTACGCGTACGATCATTTCTTTATTTGAGTACTGCTCGTTTCGTTGGCTTAATGTCACCATCCAAAGCCAAATTTGGTGTATGAAAGGAAATTCCTTCACCATCCATTCTGCCAACGTGATGTAACACGCCGGAAGGCGAGGGCACATATTTCTATGCAAATGTAGCTTCTTACTGTGTACGAGCAGTATTGATGGGCAGATAAATTGTGTTTCTTCTTTTTAGGACAGATTAATCAATCTGAACACTCTGTGGAATATATGTAAAGTAATCCCATCACTATATATCAAACTTCAACCATGCCATAAAACGTTCAGAAAACTGATTTTAGGATCTATGATGATTAAAGTTTGTATGGAGCTATGCATTATAGACGTTTAGAGACAGGAAAGGTAGCTGGATTTACTTTCGAATTTTCTTCATCAAATTTATTGATATTATCACCATTATTGTCATGCTCTAACGTAAGGCGATTACACAAAACAATAAAAAACGAAGAAGAAAATGGTGTTATAGCTCCGTGGTGTTCATTATAGCAGCGAAATTCATCTATATCCAAGTATTGTTTTTTCTGACTTCTGAAATTTAATTTTTGGCCTTATTTTGTGAGACAGGAGATCTACTTCTCCTTTTCAACTATTGGCTTATCTGGTGTCCTTCAGAAAAGTAAACAAATTCCTATCCTTTTAATTTGATTGACTAATGACTTCACCTATTCCACATCTCTCCGCCACCTTTTATTTACTGACGATATCAAAATCTTTCTCCCCGTGTCCACTTCCTCCGACTATCGACCTCTACTAGAACGCACTGTGAACGTTGCTCGTCCATTTGAAGAGTTGATGCTCTGTCTTGTTTCTTTCGGCAGATGTACTACCGGATAATTGGCATTAGCAGTCTTTACGCTGCTACAAGAGCTGGGTTTAATCGAAATAAAATGGCGGGACGTATTCCTACTTCATGGCCTGTATTCTTTCCTTTGAACGAGATGTTCTTTCTATTCTCTGTTATATATCGCTGTTGGGATTTAAACTACCGTTGGTTTTTTTTTTTCGAAGAGGTTTGACGTTCCGAAATTCGAACTGAGCAAACGTCACGTTGCGCGAAGAAGAAACAATCAGTTCCAAAAACACAGCGTAGGGCAGAGGCCACCAGAGCAGGATCTTTGTGAAAGAGAGCGAAATAAAGAGTTCACGAAGTAACTAACAATCGCAATACGTTCCTTCTCGTCGATCATGATCGATATCCCATATTAATCTCATATTAATCTTGAATGTTCCGTAGTTAATTTGAAAGGTGGACTTCAATGTCGCTTAGAGAGCACATCCTCACAGAGGATCACCTTTTTGAATTTGAAAGTTGATATATGCGACATAGGGGATAGCTAGTCCCGGTCCCGTGAAGTACAAATCTTGTTCAACTTAATTTTCCAGCCAAGGATAAAATTGTCAGTCGAATATCTCTCGATGTTTAAAGTCCTTAAAACTTTACACTGATGTCATATTTGAGTGTTTCTTTAATTTGAAATTAAAGAATTACAAAAAGAGACCCATCACAAATTCTTCTATCGTCCTACGAAACACGTACTAACGGTAATTCTCATTGTGATAACCAAGCCTCAAGATAAATATAAAAAAAACCCTTAAGGCCGGGCTACATTGATCGTACTCCTGAGTGTAATTTTTGTGAACGCATACGCCATCTAGCGGCGGCGGGTCGAAGCTAGAGGCTGGTATAATTTATCTGTCAAAAAGCGTTTTGGGTCGAGGAGCCTATAATTTTGATCACAAACCAGTAAACAAACAGCTCGGTGAGTATGTTCGATATTTTGTCGTGTATGTTTTTTTGAAAATATGTGGTAATTTAACATACATATTGTATTTCTAGCCATGGAACAAGCAGGAAGCAGTGGACGCAATGAAAAAATAGTAAGTACAACTGTTTTTAACGAAAATTGTGTGTGTGTGTGTGTGAACTGTTGTCTGTGAATCGCCGGCTCGGCTCGGGGCCGCAATTGAGCTGAACATTTTATTGAAAAATGTAGTGTTTGTAGGTTTCACAAGTGCTTAAATAATTTGTTGTAGGGTTTGTCCATCTATTTCATCATTTAAACTACATTGCAGAGTGTGTGAAACTGGTTGTTCGTTTTGGTATTGTAGCGGTTTTTAGTATAGAGCGAGTTTTTTTATTCATGAGGAACGGCTTTGTCATATTGCTTGGTAGAACTTTTTTTTTTATAAAATTGTAAGCAAAATTTACCGGCCTATTTGTATACATTTAATATAAAAATAGCACGTGTTATTATTATCACTGTGGTTCCGGTGTGACGGCTAGCATGACCGAATTATCACGCGATTGTCGACCTTTCTGTTGTTTTAATTTAAATTAAAAAAGGGAAGTATTTAACTGAATTTTCTTTTTCATTCCAGGATCATGAAATGACGATTTGCCCCGCAGTACTCGGCGTCCTGACCTGTAGCAATTTATTGATTTTGATCAACATGTCAAACGGCATACAGACAGCCTGGTCGAAAATTGATGAGACACCAAGCATGAATAATTTTGGCACTTAAATTATACCCACATCTAGCTTGCGCTGGTCGCCGCCAGATGCGCTAGTGAATATAAAAATTACGCTTGCGAGTACGATCAATGTAGCCCGGCCTTTACGTGTCACATCAAAACTGTGCGGTCGCGTCAACGGAAGAACAAACGATCCTATTGTCGCAAGAACAACCGCACCTCTGGTGATAGATACGGAACATCAAACATAAATATCACACAATGTTATCAGCGAATCTAGCCAACGCACGCCGTCGTCACATTCGCTGTGGGTGGATGTCATACGTATGTCTGCCGAATATCTTAGGAACAAAGTACCGCGTGACTAAGACGTGTTATACACCACGATCGTCAAAAGGGCAAATGATGTAGTGCAAAACACGTTCTGCTTCGCACCCCGTTCGTCTATTCCAGCATCAGTGCGTGGTTGTAGCAAGAAGCTGCCAGGCGTTTGCGAACAAGAGGTGAAGGTTATGATATTGGCAATGAGCCCGAAGCCAGAACTGACCCGATCTTTACCGATGCTGAGATTAAATACTTCAGAAAATCGATAGTCAAGTGAGTCGATCGTCTGTAGAATGACCATCGTCTTATGGACATCGCACACGGTTAGAGTAAGGAAGGAGCGAGAAGGAGCAACAGCCAGTAGTTCTAAAGCGGTCACACACAGGCTACACCAAACAGGCTTGATGATGAGGGTGCGTAAGATCATAGTAGAGTTTTTAAATTATTTCCTCGTTTGCGCGTACAAGATCGCCCCTTCTCGATCGACCCCTAACTACTTTACTGGAGGTGTATGCGGTTCTTTGCTAGGGCCCCTAGTTCCACAACACTTCTTCTATCTTCTATCGTGCCTAGTACGTGTGTAAGTGAACTTATTAATTGAGCAAAAAAAAAGACACAAAGTGGTACATTAACCAGGCAGCAGCTGTTGCATCTGACCCTGAGCGGAGACGCACTGGTTTTACTTTTTTCTTTACACACACGCAGATACATCACTACACCTTCGTATTCTACACCGCAACACTACGATAGGCTGGCAAGCTTTGCGAAAGCGCTAGAGTCGTGTTAACCCTGCTACACAACTAATTGCCGGTCGATTAAAAGTAAGTCACAGCGATACTTGGGCTTTTCGGCTTACCTGTGCTAGATGCCACCGCGGGCTGATGGCTGGTGGTGGGCAGATCATTGATGACACTGTATCCGAAGTACTCCAGCTTGAACTGCGTAACCGCTTTGCCGATTGCCACCCAAAACCGACGCTACCGACGACTAGGCATTCACGCGTACATACAGCAGCTGGAGCCACACACTGGCTGTACTAATATTTTCCCTTTTTCGTTATGCTTTTTCACTGTTTTATCCGTGTCCATTCGTTTCGTGCACCTGTAAACCGCTAGTGGCTGCCTGTGTGCCTTTTGGTCAAGTGTACAGTAACGCGTAGCAGCAATTGGACGCCCTCGCCTGTCTAAAGCTGTCAATAAAACTTTAAACTTTAACATCCCGACCCGGTGTAAGCGAACGGAGCCTAGCTTCGCCTGATGCCGTCATGGTGACGCCAAATTTCTCCCCCAAGAGTTCCCCCCAGCGCAGCATGCCCAACGCGCGAGGAGAGCTCCCATCTTTGACACTTTCACACTCCTCGAGGCGGACGAAAAGGAAGTAAATTTAAAACGCACGCCGATAGAGCGATAGAGCTCATATCCACAGTACACCGCACTGACTGACCGCATGCTCTATTAAATTTGGACAAATTTTAATTGCTGCTTAAGCTTTCGTAAGGCTCCATACATTTTCATGGCCGGTGCACGCGTGTGTATCATCGCCAAAAGCCACCCAATACCCAACACCCAACCCCCAGCAGGCTGACAGTGAGAGTGAAGAAACGAGTTTTTCGTGTTTTCACAGCTGGCTAGCGCTAGGTTAAGTTGGAATAACGTACACAAAAACGTTAAAAAGTGAAACGTATTATTAGATATGCTTTGCTTGAGAAAACATTAACCGTTGTTGTGTTGTGAGTTTGTTTTTTTAGAAAAGCAATGATCATAATTTAGTATAATTTTACAAGTATGTTTAATATTATGATATTGAACTTTACTCTCTCTCTCTCTCTCTTACTCTCTCTCTCTCTCTCTCTCTCTCTCTCTCTCTCTCTCTCTCTCTCTCTCTCCAACAGTTGGGCCAAAGAACCGTCACTAATTGAAGCTGTATTGAACTGACCGAAGTGGCAGTCACTAAAGCGCTAGTCAAACAGACATGCTAACAAACATAATGTTTGTTTTAAATGTTGAGCTATGAAATTAGCATACAAAAAGGCACTCTTTTCACTTCCTGCTTGTTATATTCATTTTCTTATGAACACTTTAACCGCCAGAAGTTAAAAAAACAACAACCAAAACTTCTGTCTATTTAGCGCCTAAATGTAGGCATTGATCAATTACTCTATTAACACTTCACGGTCACAAGAGCGGTCCATCGCGGTGACGGAATTCCAACCGAAACCGATTCATTCTCTCCCTGACACCATTTTTTTAAGTTCAAATTTTAAGTAACAATTGAACAAACATCGGAAGCTTTTAGCACCTTTCTGAGTCACCCTTGGCTACCCTGTCTAGGTCCTATCAAGTTCTGCTCACCGGCAGCAATAATACGCAGCGTTATCCGTATCCGTTTTGAAGAGGTTCTGTTTTGAAGAGTTTGATTGATCTGACCACAGTAAATTTCTTCCTCATCGGGCTAGCACGCAGCGTCGACTGGCACTCGTTAATCGAATGGCGAGTTATTTTGCTACCATCCAACAAACCATTCCAAGCTAAAAAGCCAACTTCGCAGTTGGCGATGACGCTGCAGGATCGCTCGCCGGTAAAGAGTAAGCCCGGTGTAAATTTGTGCATTGCGCCACACATCTGAAACATTGTCCTCCAGCGAGGGCGAGTCCTCGCCCTCCAGTCGATGAAGGTAAATAAAAATTTCCCAAAATGTCTGTGACGTTCGCAAAATGTGCGACTAGACGTAAGTCATGCTACTTAATTCGGATGAAACTACAACTTTTTTTGCTGCCCGGTTGATTGTCCGTCTGCCAAGATAATACTGTTCCAGCCGCAGTGCGTCTGCACTCTAGAGGTCTGAAGACAGCGAAAACGAACTTCACTCACGCGAATGATGGGCATTACAAAACACAAAACTTCTTCATAAAATTGCCAAAGTATTCTACTTTCTCTAACTCTTTCGAGAGTTGCTTTGAGTGAAATTTTACACTCCATGTACTCGTGTCACGTGAGACGTTTAATGGTTTTCTCGTCACCGTGCACCCCTGGATGCTGCGAGTAAACAGAGAATCGGCGAGTAAACACAGGACGCGCGCGTTATCACAATGCGACACCTTGTATGAGCTGGTGTTTCAGTGGAATATTTTCTATAAAACACATACACATTTCCTTTAAATTTCACTATTCCACATGAACACTAACCACTCCACCCTAAGACACCCTCTTTCACGAGAAATTCACTAACCTCACAACAAATTTGCACATCAAAACCATATACAAACACACGAGAAGTTCTGGACTCTTTCAGGACTATAACGTGTCACATGCTCCAAAAACAAACGATCACAGGTCTAGTGACCGAGATGGAGCGCGATCGAGTACTTGCGCACTAGCGCACCTTCGGATCAGATCTACCGTACCAGGGTGAAGTACGACTCTGCTAGTATAAGCTCGGCGATGCTTGATGTTAACTAGGCATTAAGTTCACCGCACCGTTCGCGTTACCGTATCTGTGCGGTCTGCGTCAACTGATAATCCCGAGCCTGTCCGAAACCGTCGCGTCGAGTGGCTGGCGGGACAGCACTGTGTGTGTGTGTGTGCACATTGCGTGCCTGCGTCGGCGGTTTACTACACCTCGAGCGAGCCCTGAACGTGGCGCCGATCTCTACCGGTCTCTCGCTATACGTACCGCGCGCAGGCTCGCACTACTCTGCTTCTCGCCTTTACTACGCGTACTACGGCTACTGACAGTAACCGATTGCCTTCGCTCTCTTCTATCTTTCCTTCTTCCGCTCCGGCGCGTCTTTGCGCAACGCGTTGGCCCCCTGCGGAAGCTTTCCGTTTTGGCCATAGTACTATCGCGCACCGTCCGATATGCCGGAGGAGTGCGAAGCAATCGTCGATCGGCGTATGAAACCAGATACGATCACTAACGATCATCAAGGAATAAAAAGGTAGAGAAGGTGAGGTATTGTATGCTACAAAAAAAATACTCCAACCCGGTGTCAGACGATCTCGCAGAACGATCTTGTAGGAACAACGACCGCAGTCGGTAGAAAAGAACAGACGAATCCACCACCGCATATGCTGACGAGTGAAAACGATCATCCCCACCATCCAATTCTAACGCACACACCGCACCATACGCGAGTGTCAACGTAAATGCGATTACAAACGAACCTGGGAGATGAGATGCCACCCTCCCCACACAGACCATCGCCAACAACTTCAACCGAAACAACCATAAACCAGCTTCAAAAACGACAGGTAGATAAATAATAAACAATAACACTTCGTCTAAATGATACACGATATATACACACAGCCACACGATAAACCACCATTTCGTACCTCCCAACCTTCCCCGCTACCTCACCTAGCACGCCCGCATAATTTGCCGATAATGAATTCCCGCCCATCGGCAATATGGGGAACGTGGAAAGCAGCATTTAGAGAGCGCGCGGATGATCTTCTCCGATGGACGTGACCGCGGAAAAAATATTGACGACCAGTGCGCGGCTGGTTCGCGGCTTCGTGATTGCTCAGTAAGTCACGCTATCGAACTTAGTCACGCTAGCGAACGTTTGGTGGCGCCACTGTACTCGCTCGCAATTAGTAGCGGGAATTTTAAAAATCGCTTGCCACAGCCCCGCAAAGCCAATTAAAAGTGATAGAATTTCTGTTCGATCTACACTTCAGAACAGGTTCATAGATGTAATTGAGAACGAGGATGGAGATTTCAACAGGCAGGTAAAACACATTAACACATGTTTAGTGAGTCTTTGTACACACTTTCTTTGGAGTCATTGTGAAATTACATCTCTTTGTGTGTGATGGAAAAAAATTGCGCAAAGTTGCGCAGTTTTTTTTTCCTGAGCAAACATGCATCTCACCTAGCGTGCGCACAGCAAACATTAATTTTACCTTTCAGATAATCTGCTTCAATTCAAACAGGATTGTGATGCCTATCGCTTTAACCAGTAGACACGATTTACAAAAAGGCAAAAAATGTGTCAAAAGAATTTAGTAAAAGAATTGTTGCGTTCTCGCTTCATTATACGAACGACATTGGCTCTGAAGGTAATCGGAATGATTACGATTAAACAATTTGCTCAACCGACCAACCACCAAAGTCAACCAATCCGATACGGTTTATGTTTCGTTCGTCAGGGATTGTCCAACTAAATGTCCCAGAGTACCTTGCATATGCGACACCGCGCTCAAGGAACGTCACAGTAGAATAGCTGCTGCCATAGTAGCAGCTCAACCATGTCGAAGGTCCTCTCGCCATTTTGTTCATGATTTATCTACAATCCGGGCGTTGCAGTGGACATTTAGGATACGATCCTCATAATTAACAAATACTGATCGCATAAAGAACGCGCCATTATCGTCCATATGCTGCAAGACATTTTCGCAAGGAGAGTGTAGCCAGTCCTTCACCTCATTTACATTTTCACAACGCACCGTCTGCGTTCCTGATCTTGATTCGATCATATGCACTTTCAGGTCCGCCCTGGTGTGGCAGTAGTCCATGAAACAATTTGATGAAGCTATAACGTGTATCCCTCAGCAAACGTCCACAACATTCCTCCTTTCGATGGCCTCCAAGACACTAGAGGGAGGAACAGCACAGCATGCTTGCAGTTGACCGACCAAAACGGTGCCAGCATTCTACTCCTATGCCCGGGCAGATGGGAACCCGGGGAAACACTTTCGAAGGTCACCGATCCAGCTCTTAACGATGGCTGTAAGATGGCGCACATTAGCCTTCGGTCATCTTTCCCACTTTCCGGTACAGCGTTCTGAAAGACTCGGGCAACTTGAAGTACAGGAACTTCAAGGTGGCTTCCTTTTTTTTCGTTTTGTTGCATGCACAAAAAAAAACGCACCCGGCAAACTTGACTTGCCGCATTCGCTCGTTGATCACATCACTTCTTGATCGTTTCTGTTTACGCTTTTATGCCTGCTGATTCATTGCGCGATTTGATTAATCGTGCACTATTTGCTATAACTGCACACAATCCGGAAGAAAGCACCAGCATTCATAGTGCTGGGCTTAATGGGTTGTTAATCGACCGAAGCTCCCACGCGTTACAAGCCCTATGCCCCATCCGCAGTCCATGGTCTTTCAACACACACACACACACACACATACGCACACATACACTCACTGGTATTTCTTTTCTACTTTTCTCAGAGTTTCTCACAGTACCGCCCTCAAGGTTACGAAAGCTTCCGTTTTGATTGATAAACGTTGGCAACATTCACCTCTGTTGTTGTGGCCTGCTCGCAACTTAAGCTAAAAAGGGGGCTAAGGGCACGAGTGGGGATTGGATCTTACTGTAACGATTTTACTTCCGTTTGCCACAAACACACACAAGCGAGCGCGCGAGCACGCAAAAGTTCACGAAGTTCACAGGTGCACGATCTGTGTATCACACGAGAGTTCTTGGTTCGTTCGTTACGTTCTACGCACGCGAAGCTGCATAACGCAGCGAGTCTTCCGTTCTCTCCGGTTGCAAGTATACTATAGGGCACGGAAGAACTCCGCATCAACTGTTCGCCACTTTGAACCGAGCCAAGACTCTCCCGGGGACTCGGGTGATGCGTTTGCTTGCTCCCACCCTACCGGGGATGATGCATTGGCGTAGATTTTGACCTTTTCCGCTTCTAGAACAAACTGCCGATCGGTCCAACGGACTTCCTTCCGCACATGATCTCAAAACACTATTCCCTCAAACCTTCGCACACTGCGCTGCGTGTCCCCTAGGATATTGCTCGATGTGCAAACCCAAACCGAAAGCCGCAAGCGCGTTCAACAATTTGCGTGCACGGGAACGTTGGGCTGCGGGCCGGATCTTGCAGCAGGGCACGCCGCTAAACAAGAGGACACCAGTTTACCAGTGACAAACTGACGTTTGACCTACAGGGTCGACGAAGCAACACACCACCGTGCTCGACACACCTGTGCGCGCGCGCGTTTACCGCGAATGGTGTGCAACGCGTCTGTTGGCGTAGTGAACGGCACACGGAGCACCGGGTCTCGTGACATCGCTCGTTAATCGGTGCCGTCTTTGCTGGTGAGCACTCGGCAGGACTACGCACGGTTTGCACCGCCCCTTAGGTTAGGCGACCGAGCGTACGCTGATTTGATCTTGAACGAGACGGCGAGACGATTTCGTACAGCTCGTGCCGCCATTTTTGTTCCCCCCTCCGGGGGACCGTGCGCCCTCTACTATCGATCGCATACACCGAGGACATCCAGTTCCGACGCAGTACTGCGTCCCGGTCGTAGATCAACATGCGTGCGTGCCCCATTCTGACAGCGGTCACAGCAGCGCGTCAAACTTAGCCAACGCTCGTTACCTAAACTGAATAGCGAACCTTAAGTCACCTCTGTAAAGGTGTACAGGTTTATGTACTGTTATGAAGCACAAACTTCGATCTCAGGAATGGAAGTACAGAAAATATTATTGAAAAATAATATTATTAAATACCCTATACAAGGCTAGATTGATAGCAAATTTGAGGAATTGTTATAGCTCTGCGATTAATAGCGTTGTCGTAATGTCAAGTCAAATGTCATGAAGCAGAAGAAATACGAAAGCCAAAAACAACAATGGTGCTGTGTCAACGAGGTCACGTAGATGGGGTTTCATGTTGTCGATACTGTGCACACAAGTGCATTGTGAGGATACAACAACAAGCAGAAAAAAAGCGAAACCCAATGGAAGGTAACTACACTCTTGGATCTCCTCCACGGACTCGGCAGGTCCGGAACCTACTTTTGTATTGTATAGGGACCACAAGATTTCCTGACCATATAGTCTAAAACCAAACAAAAAAAAAAGAACCGATTTGTTTGTCGGCCAACTACAAAAGCCTAGTATGAAAGTTACTGTGGAGTTAAAACTGGTTATCCGATCGTTCGTCACCTTTTGGGCTAGATCAGTGCAAACCGGTGACCTGACCTGGTAATTTCGAATTTTTCGCTTAGTTAAGTTGGCCATTATGCAATGCCGCGACACGTTGCCATTTCAACCGCAAGCGAACCAACTTCGCTGTACTCCTGTTTTAAGTATGGCAACAAAACTTGTTTTTCCTGTTTGATCTTTAACGAGGTTCTCCCAAAATTGAAGCTTCAAATGATCGCCTATTAATATCTATACGCGACCTTGAGTGGAAGCAATTTGGTGTATCCCTTTTTAAAAGGAAAGGTTCGAGTAGGGAAATTGAAGCTTGTTTCCAATTTTTGAAACTTCTGCAATGATTGCTTTGTGGCTTTGGGCTGTACAGCGCAACCTTCCCTTGCGCCCAACCGAGTATGGGTGAGCGTGTTCATTAAGCAGTACTAATATTGATACAACCTTAACGCCTTCGAGGCATCCAGTGCGACCAGTTCCGCAAACCAATATCGGTCGTCACGCCCAACACTCTCCTATAATTGGATGTTGATGCATCGATTTAATTGCTTTTTCCATTCCGTTCGTGTCGCTTTCGGAAGTACATCGTCGGACGCTCCCAGTACGCCCTGTTATACAAATCTAACAACCAGGGACTTAGGGTATGCGTCAAACGATCTAATGAACTTCCATCTCCTTGAACCTGCACCGGAACGATGGTCAAAGTCATACAGGCGACGATGGTTTTATCTGACGGGACGCAATCACGATCAGCGCGGCAGGTCAGTTTTGAGTACCGAGCGCTATCTACCGGGCATGCGATGGCCCCCATCATGTCGTACTGTTTGCGTAGCCGAAGTGAGATGAGATAAAGATGAAACCAACGTGCCTAAAGACGCAATGTACACCGAGGTGCGTGCGTTCGGCGGCGTGTGGTCCGCAGGGTATTAGAAAACCTACACGGGAGGCTTTTCATTGCCACGTTTTGTTTTCCTACTGATGAACTTGCCAAGGGCATACCGGTGGGATATCAAGTTCACTGTACATGCAACTTGTTTGCACTAGCTGCTGGTTCGTTTTGTGGATTTTCCGATTATCTCAAGATTGATTGTGTTTCGTTTGCTAGTGCTCTCGCAAGAAATCTGTGACCTTACGATGCGCGTTTTGACATTGCATAATACTTCGCACTTGAAAGCCTTAATCCCAGAACCCTCAGATTTTCCAATTCCTATTTGCATCTTGCGTTGAGGTCATGGTATAGTGTTCAATCGTTTGGAACACTTCAAAGTGCCTGCATTTCTATGGTCGGCAAAAAAAAACGTTGCAACGAATCTCTCAAGTTTCGGTTTTCCGCATACTCGCGCTCCAGGAAGCAAACCACATTCACAAGCTTGAACGGAGCAGTATCACTTCCGCTTCTACCGAAACTTGCCAGCGTTCG